>NW_026126100.1:0-210916 GCF_943737965.1 Phodopus roborovskii | reverse complement strand
GGAATCTGTAGATTAGTTTTGGTAAGATTGCCATTTTTACTATGTTTATCCTACCTATCCAAGAGCATGGGAGGTCTTTCCATTTTCTGGTATCTTCTTTAATTTCTTTCTTTAGAGTCACAAAGTTCTTATTATATAGATCTTTTACTTGTTTGGTAAGCGTTACACCAAGATACTTTATGTTGCTTGTGGCTATTGTAAAGGGTGATGTTTCTCTGATTTCTTTCTCTGCCTCTTTGTCATCTGAAAAAATAGGGCTACTGATTTTTTTGAGTTTATCTTGTATCCTGCTAGTTTGCTGAAGGTATTTATCAGCTGTAGGAGTTCCCTGGTAGAGTTTATTGGGTTGCTTATGTAAACAATCATATCATCTGCAAATAGAGACAGTTTGACTTCTTCCTTTCCAATTTGGATGCCCTTGATCTCCTTTTGTTGTCTTATAGCATTAGCTAGAACTTCTAGTACGATATTGAAGAGATATGGAGAGAGAGGACAGCCTTGTCTTGTTCCTGATTTTAGAGGAATTGGCTTAAGTTTCTCTCCATTCAGTTTGATGTTGGCAGTTGGTTTGCTTTATATTGCTCTTAATATATTTAGGTATGTTCCTTTTATCCCTGACCTCTCTAATACCTTTATCATGAAAGGGTGTTGAATTTTATCGAAGGCTTTTTCCGCATATAGGGAGATAATCATATGGTTTTTCTTTTTCAGTTTGTTTATATGGTGGATCACGTTGATAGATTTTCGTATGTTAAAACATCCCTGCAATCCAGGTATGAAGCCTACTTGATCATGGTGGATGATTTCTCTGATGTATTTTTGAATTCGGTTTGCCATTATTTTATTGAGTATTTTTGCATCGATGTTCATCAGGGATATTGGTCTGTAGTTTTCTTTCTTAGTTGTGTCTTTGTGAGGTTTGGGTACCAAAGTTATTGTGGCCTCATAAAAAGAGATTGGCAATAAACCTTCTGTTTCTATCTTGTGGAACAGTTTGAGGAGTAGTGGTATTAGTTCTTCCTTGAATGTCTCGTAGAATTCTGCACTGAATCCATCTCGCCCTGGACTTTTTTTTCGTTGGAAGGCTTTCGATGACTGCTTCTATTTCATTTCGGGTTATAGGTCTATTTAAGTTGTTTGTCTGTTCTTGATTTAATTTTGGTAAGTGATAGTTATCCAGAAACTTGTCCATTTCCTTTGAATTTTCAATTTTTGTGGAATACAGATTTTCGAAGTATGACCTGAAAATTGTCTGGATTTCCTCTGTGTCTGTTGTTATGTTCCCCATTTCGTTTCTGATTTTGTTAATTTGCATGTTCTGTCTCTGCTTTTTCGTTAATTTGGATAAAGGTTTATCAATCTTGTTGATTTTCTCAAAAAACCAACTCTTTGTTGCATTGATTTTTTGTATTGTTTTCCTGGTTTCTATTTTGTTGATTTCAGCCCTCAAGTTGATTATTTCCTGGCGTCTGCTCCTGCGGGTGAATTCGCTTCTCTCTGTTCTAAGGTTTTCAGTTGCGCTGTTAATTCATTTATGTGACTATCCTCTGTTTTCTTCATATGGGCACTTAGTGCAATGAACTTCCCTTGTAGCACTGCTTTCAAAGTGTCCCATAAGTTCGGGTATGTTGTATCCTCATTCTCGTTGAATATTAGAAAGTCTTTAATTTCTTTCTTTATTTCTTCTTTGACCCAGGAGTGGTGCAATTGCACATTGTTAAGTTTCCATGAGTTTGCAGGTTTTCTGCTATTTGTATTGTTGTTGAATTCCAATTTTAAAGCATGGTGGTCCGATAAGATACAGGGGACTATTTCTATTCTCTTGTATCTGTTGAGGTTTGTTATGTCTCCTAGTATGTGGTCGATTTTAGAGAAGGTTCCATGTGGAGCAGAGAAGAACGTATATTCTTTTGTCTTTGGATTGAATGTTCTATAGATGTCTGTTAGCCCCAGTTGAGACATAACTTCTGTTAATTCTTTTGTTTCTTTGTTGAGTTTCTGATTTGTGGTCCTGTCTAGTGTTGACAGTGGTGTATTGAAGTCTCCCACTATAAGTGTGTGAGGTTTTATATGAGCTTTGAGTTTTAGTAGTGTTTCTTTTACGAATGTGGGTGGCTTTGTATTAGGGGCATAGATGTCCAGAACTGAGACTTTGTGTTGATGGATTTCTCCTGAGACGAATATGAAATGACCGTCTTCATCTCTTTTGACTAGTTTTGGTTTGAAGTCTAGCTTGTTAGATATTAGGATAGCTACGCCTGCTTGCTTCTTATTTCCATTAGATTCGAAAATCTTTTCCCAACCCTTTACCCTGAGGTAATGTCTATCTTTGGAGCTAAGATGTGTTTCTTGTATGCAGCAGAAGGATGGATTCTGTCTTCGTATCCATTCTGTTAATCTGTGTCTTTTTATAGGTGAGTTAAGACCATTAATGTTGAGGGTGAGTAAGGACCATTGATTGTTGATGGTTGTTTGATTTAGGTTTGTTGTTGGCAGTGGTATTGTGAATATATTTGTTCTGCTTCACCCTAGGTTTCTGGTGTAGTTGGATTATCTGTTGCCTACATTTTTGTGGGCGTAGTTACCTTCCTTGGGTTGGAATTTTCCTTCCAATACTTTCTGTAGGGCTGGATTTGTAGATACATATTGGGAAAATCTGGTTTTGTCATTGAATATCTTGTTCTCTCCATCTATATTGACTGAGAGTTTTGCTGGATATAGTAGCCTAGGCTGGCATCCGTGTTCTCTTAATACTTTTAGAACATCTATCCAGGACCTTCTTGCCTTGAGGGTTTCCATGGAGAAGTCAGGTGTAATTTTGATAGGTCTGCCTTCATATGTTACCTGACCTTTTTCCTTTGTTGCTGTTTCTTCTAGTTTATCTTCTGCGCCTGAGATTCTCTCTTCCATCTCTTGAATTCTATTGGTTATGCTTGTGTCCGTGGTTTCCGATTTTTTGCCCAGCTTTTCAATTTCCAGCTTTCCTTCCATTTGTGTTGCCTTTATTTTCTCAATTTCGGTTTTCAAATCTTGAACCGTTTCCTTCACCTGGTTAATTGTTTTTTCTTGGCTTTCTGTACTTTCCTTAAGGAATTTGTTCATTTCTTCCACTTTTTTGTTTGTTTTTTCCTCTATATCTTTAAGGGATTTTCTCATATCTTCTTTGAGGGCCTCTATCATTTTTATGATGGTGATTTTTAAGTCGTACCCTTCTGCTTCCTCTGCTTTGTTGTTGTGTTCCATTCTAGTTGGTGTAGATTCCCTAGATTCTGGTGGTGTCATGTTTGTCTTTCTGTTGTTAGGTGTTCTCTTGTATTGCCTTCTTCCCATAGTTTCTTCCTGTAGGTGTTGGTGGTGTCTCTTCCCTCTCTCTATGGTCCTTCCCAGATGGGCTTATGTCGATCAAAGATTCAATGTCTGTATCTCTGTGTGGTCCAAGCTCTCTAGGAGGCTTCTCTCTGGCCAATAGCCGGCAGAAGAGGATGAGGGCTGGACTGGAACTTGAGAAGGTTTTGCAGGGTAGTGGGATCTCACTGGAAACTGGCGCTCTCCAGCTGAAACCTCGTTCTTTGGCAGGGGCCCGGATTTGTGGGTCAAGGATCTTGCCTGCAGGAACTCCGAGTGGACCTGCAGAGATAGGTGGATCTCTGGGAGGGGTCTGGGACTCCAGCAGAGGACTGGAGGCGGGGTCAGGGACCAAGCTGGTGGAAATTACAGGTGGTCCCACGTGGATAGTCAGGTCTCCTTTGTTCGGAGTTGCTCCTAGAGGTCTCCGAAGTGGGGTGGACTGTTGGCTCCACCCTCTGTCCCAGTGCTCAACCAGAGCAGCAGGACCATGGGTAGGGTAGGGCACAGGGTGGGGGGGGTAGGCTGGCGGTTGGGATGGGTGGAGGTGTATCAGAGCTCCAAGGGTGCTCTCAAAGGGGACTGGAGACAGGAGCAGCAGGATCAGGGGCCAATCCAGGGAGTTCAGGCGGGGAGAGGGGAAAAGAGGTTGAAGGGGACAGGCAGCCCCAATTGGGCCCAGACTCACCTCTGGCCAATAGCCGGCAGAAGAGGACGAGGGCTGGGCTGGAACTTGAGAAGGTTTTGCAGGGTAGTGGGATCTCACTGGAAACTGGCGCTCTCCAGCTGAGACCTCCTTCTTTGGCAGGGGCCCGGATTTGGGGGTCAAGGATCTTGCCTGCAGGAACTCCAAGTGGACCCGCAGAGATAGCTCGATGATTTTTTTGAATATGTTATCCAGCACCTTTGAGCTGGGCTTCCTCACCTTCCTCTATGCCTATTATTCTTAGGTTTGGCCTTTTCACGATGTCCCACACTTCCTGGATGTTTTGTGTTAAGGATTTGTTGGATTTATGATTTTCTTTGGTCGATGAATCTATTTCTTCTAGTTTATCTTCTGAGCCTGAGATTCTCTGTTTGATCTCTTGAATTCTGGTGGTTATGCTTGTGTCTGTAGTTGTTGATTTTTTTTGCCCAGCTTTTTTTTTTTTTCTATTTCCAGCATTCCTTCAGTTTGTGTTGCCTTTATTTTCTCTATTTCAGTTTTCAAGTCTTGAGTGTTTCCTTCACCTGCTTAATTGTTTTTTTCTTGGCTTTCTGTAACTTCCTTAAGGAATTTGTTCATTTCTTCCACTTTTTTGTTTGTTTTTTCCTCCATTTCTTTAAGGGATTTTCTCACATCTTCTTTGAGGGCCTCTATCATTTTTATGATGATAATTTTTAAGGCGTACCCTTCTGCTTCCTCTGCTTTGTTGTTGTGTTCCATTCTAGTTGGTGTAGATTCCCTAAATTCTGGTGGTGTCATGCTTGTCTTTCTGTTGTTAGGTGTTCTCTTGTATTGCCTTCTTCCCCCTCTCTCTATGGTACTTCCCAGATGGCTTATGTGGGTCTGAGATTCAATATCTGTAGCTCTGTGTGTTGCAGGCTCTCTAGGAGGTTTCTCCACAGACAGGGACCCAGGGATGGGGTCAAGAATGAGGATCCAGTAGAAGATGCCAGCAGGTACTCACATTGGTCCCGCAGAGATAGGTGGATCTCTGGGAGGGGCCCAGGACTGCCAGAGGACTGGAGGCCGGGTCAGAGACCAAGCAGGTGGAAATTACAGGTGGTCCCGTGTGGATAGGCAGGTCTCCTTTGTTCAGAGTTGCTCCGAGAAGTCTCCGAATTAGGGTGGACTGTTGGCTCCACCCTCTGTCCCAGTGTTCAACCAGAGCGGTAGGACCATGGGTATGGTAGGGCACAGGGTAGGGGGGGTAGGCTGGTGTTGGGGATGGGTGGGGGTGTATCAGAGCTCCAAGGGTGCTCTCGTTGGGGACTGGAGACAGGAGCAGCAGGATCAGGGGCCAACCCAGGGAGTTCCTTATACGTGATTCTTGTATGCAGCAGAAGGATGGATTCTGTCTTCAGATCCATTCTGTGAGCCTGTGTCTTTTTATAGGCAAGTTAAGACCATTCATGTTGAGGGAGAGTAAGGAACATTGATTGTTAATGCTTCTTTGTTTTAGATTTGTTGTTGGCAGTGGTATTATGAATATATTTGTTCCAGTGAAGTGGGATTATCTATTGCCTATGTCTCTGTGAGCATAGTTAACTTCCTTGGGTTGGAGTTTTCCTTCCAGAACATTCTGTGTGGCTGGATTGGTAGAAAAGTATTGTGAAAATCTGGCTTTTTCATTAAATATCTTGTTTTCTCTGTCTATAGTGATTGGGTGTTTTTCTGGGTAGAATAGCCTGGGGTGGACACTTAGTACGTGTAGAACATCTATCCAGGACTTTTTGGCTTTGAGAGGTTCCATAGAGAAGTCAGGTGTAATTTTGATAGGTCTGCTTTTATATGTTACTTGTCCTTTTTCCTTCATTGCTCTTAATATTCTTTCTTTCTTTCTTCTGTATGTTAGGTGTTTTGATTATTATGTGTTGAGGGGTCATTTTTCTTTGGTCCATTGTATTTGGTGTTCAGTATGCTTCTTGTACTTTCATGCACATGTTGTTCTTCAGATTGGGAAGGTTTTCTTCAATAATTTTGTTGAATATGTTTTCTGCACTTTTGAGCTAGGCTTCTTCTCCTTCTTCTATGCCTATTATTCTTAGGTTTGTGCTTTTTATGGTGTCCCACATTTCCTGGATGTTTTGTGTTAAGGATTTGTTGGATTTATGATTTTCTTTGGTCAATGAATCTATTTCCTCTAGTTTGTTTTCTGTGCCGGAAATTCTGTCTTCCATCTCTTGTATTTTGTTGGTTATGCTTGTGTCTGTAGTTCTTGATCATTTGCCCAGTTTTTAGTTTGTGTTTTCTTTATTTTCTCTATTTCAGTTTTCAAGTTGAATCATTTCCTTCCCCTATTTAATTGTTTTTTTTTCTTTCTATACTTTCTTTAAGAAATTTGTTCATTTTTTTCCAATTTTTTGTTTGTTTTTTCTTCCAGTTCTTTAAGGGCTTTTCTCACATAATCTTTGAGGGCCTCTATCATTTTTAAGTCATTCTCATCTGCTGCATCTGCTTTGGTGTGGTTCAGGTCTAGTTGGTGTAGAGTCTGTAGATTCTGGTGATGTTATGCTGGTATTTCAATTGTTAGGTGTTTTCTTGTAATGCTGTCTTCCCATAGCTTCTTCCAGTAGGTGTAGGTGGAGTCTCTCTCTCTTTCTATGGTAGTCCCCAGGTGGGCTTAGATGTGTCAGAGATTCAATGTATGTAGCTCTGGGTGGTATAAGCTCTCTAGGTGGTCTCTCCTCAGGCAGGGGCCCAGAGATGGGGGTCAAAGATCAGGCTCCAGCAGAAGACAAGTGATGGGGTCAAAGATCCTGAAGGCTGAGACTCAAAATATTCAGCTCGCAGATAGGCAGATGTGGCCTGGGCCTGGCACTTTCCAGAGTCATCTCTAGCAGAGGACTAGTGATGGAGGTCAAGGATCCAGCCCACTGGGGCTCATGATGACTCCCGAGGAGATAGGCTGATCTCTGAGAGGTGTCGTGTTACTCTTTTAGAGGACCAGTGGTGGGGGTCAGAGACCAGACAGGTGGGGATTCCGGGTGGTCCCAGATGGATAGGCAGGTCTAGTGTGCTCAGAAAAGCTCCAGGAAGTTCCCTGAAGGTGGCAGGATTGGTGGCTCCACCCTCTGTCCCAGTGCTCAACCAGAGCAGTGGGACAGTGGGCAGGGTAGGCAGAGCGCAGGCTCTTGTCAGGGGTGGGTGGGTATGTATTAGAGCACCAGGAGCGTTCTTGATGGGGACAGGACACAGTGGGAGTGGGATCCAGGACCAACCCAGGGAGTTCCCATGGAAGGGTGTGGGTGAATTTCACCCAAATTTGTCCCAGACTCACCTCTAACAGAAGCCTGGTGATGGGGGTCAAAGACAATGGGGGTTAAAGACTAGGCTGAGACTCAGGATGTTTCTGCACAATAGGTGGATCTAGCTGGGCCCTGACACTCTCCAGCTGAGGCCTCTTTAACAGGGCCAGGTGATGGGTGATGGGGGTCAAGGATCTAGCCTGTAAGGACTCAGTGTGGCCCTGCAGGGATAGGCTGATCTCTGGGAGGGGCCCAGAACTCCAGTAGAGGACTGGCTGTGGGGGTCAGAGACCAGGCATGTGGGGATTCTGGGTGGTTCCATGTGGATAGGAGGAGAACCCATTTCTTAATTGTTGATCTCAGTGTCTTTGCTATGGCATTATGTTCAGGAAGTGTTCTCCTATACCAGTTTGTTCAAGAGTACTTTCCACTTTTCACTTCTAAGAAGTTCAGTGTGGCTGGATTTATGTTGAAGTCTTTGACCCATTTGGACATAAGTTTTGTGCATGGAGGGAGATATGGATCTATCTGCAATCTTTTACATGTCAACATTCAGTTGTGCCAGCACCATTTGTTGAAGATGCTTTCTTTTTTCCATTGTATAGTTCTAGTTTTTGTCAAAAATCAGGTGTTCATAGGTGTGTGGGTTAATATCAAAATTTTCAGTTCAATTCCATTGGTCTTCCTGTCTATTTTTGTTCAAATACCAAGCTGTTTTCAGGACTATAGCTCTATAGTAGAGCTTGAAGTTGGGGATATGATGCCTCCTGAAGTTCCTTTATTATACAGGGTTGTTTTGGCTATCCTGGGGTCTTTTGTTTGGTAGATTAATCTATTTTTCCTAGTATATTTTCAATGCCTGAGATTCTTTCTTCTATCTCTTGTATTCTGTTGATTATGCTTGCATCTGCAGTTCCTGATCATTTACCCATTTTTCTATTTCTGGCATTCCCTCAGACTGTGTTTCTTTCTTTCTTTCTTTCCTTCTTCCTTTCTTTCTTTCTTTCTTCCTTCCTTCCTTTCTTTCTTCCTTCCTTCCTTCCTTCCTTCCCTCCTTTCTTTCTTTTTTAAAATTATCTCTATTTCAACTTTCAAATCTTACACTGTTTGAATAGTTTATTGCAGTTTTGTTTGTCTTTTCTTCCATTTGTTTAAAGGATTTTCTCATTTCCTCTTTTAGGGTCTCTGTCATCTTCATGAAGTTATTTTTATGGAAATTCTGCTCTGCTTCATCAGTGTTGTGATGGTCAGGTCTTGCTGGTGTGTAGCCTCTAGACTCTGGTGGCATCTTATTGGTTTTCCTGTTGTTGAATGTGTTCTTACATTGTTGTTTCCCCATCCCTTCTCCCAGTGGGATCAGGTGGGGTCTTTTCCTCTCCTGGTGGGTGCGGGTCCATGGTTCTTTTCTGGTGGGTGCAAACTGGTCCTATATTCCAATGGGTTTCACGATGGGTGCAGGCAGATCTGAGAGACTCCTTCTTCCTTTCTTGTGTCTTTATAATGAACTAAATTAAAGTGGAAAATTAACTGAATTCGTTACGATACCTACACTTGTTATTTAATGTAAAGATTTCAACAGAGAAATATTTCATATGGTGAAAAAAATGAAATATCGCATGTCTAAGTAAAATAATGTCGTCATGTACAGATGCTATATGCATTACACTATTCAGGAGAATTTTATATGATGTTATTTTTAAAAAACAAATTTAGCATGTGTGTGTCTTTCCTTGGGTATTTGTGCAAAGCAGACCCATTTTATTTAGTTTTAGCTACTTGTGGAAAATGAATGTCTCTATCAATCTGATAAACTCGTCAATCACAAACTTTCCTGTGAGGTGATTATTTCCACAATCTCAAAAATATGTCCATAAATTAATGTATTTTTCAATATGTTTTTAAAAAAATTTAAACTTTTTATTTATTTCTCTGTGTGTCTCTGTGCATGTTATGGCCGTTGTGTAGCGGCTGGGTGACAACTTGTTGTAGCTGGTTCTTTCCTAATTCCACATGAAATGTGATTGAAAACAGATGATTAGGGTCATTTCTATCTTGTCCCTCCACACTGGTAGAAAGATGAGTAACAAGGGCTCCTCCAGCCCACGTCTCCCTCTTTGAGTCCCCTTACCTGAGGCTGCCAGATGCTTCCTGCCTGCCATCAAATCTCTCAGAAGGACCTGAAGGCACAACAAAGCATGCACCATTCCTTACTTGTGGTGGCCAGACCCTTCCTGCCACCGAATCCCTCTGAGTTCATCCAGGAGGAGTATGCACAGTGCCAAGAACAGGCTCCTTACTCCCACATTAACCAGATCTTAAAGGAGGCTCATTTTTATAGGCTACAGAGGAGAGGACAATCTCCAATATGATGGCCTAGGTGCTCCTCATCCCTTATTTATAAAAAGCAATGGTATTCACACAAAGCAGTCTTGGCTTTTGTCTGTATATTCATTAAGAAATCAATTGGCATTTGCATTTTTTAGCTGTTTTGCTCCACCACTTTGAAATCAAAGAGTCCTTCAAGACACTTTGGTATGCTTTCTGTCAAGTCTGATGTTCAGTTCATGTTAAGTAGCAACAGAAGGACTTCTCCTGATACTTCATGGCTTATGTGTCGAATTTGGGTTGTGTTCTAAGTCACTCTGTTAGTGTCTCCATGTTCAATACGGTTTTAAAATGTGACTCCTTCTGAAAGCTTAAGTGGTCTGGGAAAGTGTATGGTATTCATTAAAATGTGGAATAAAAACAACATCAACAAAAAAGCCAACGCCAAACAGGGCCATAAGCAACAGGGAGGAGGGAGAATGTGACTTGTTCTCATTCTGAAATGAATGGCATGGATGCTCCTCACAAGGGAGATGCTGAAGAGAAATTGCTCTCTACCTATAATGTGGACAATGTCAGCCTGTGCAGTTGTTAAAGTTAAGGCTGTGTATAGTAACTGCACTCTTTGCACTCCAAGGGAGAAGCCTTCTTCCTTTAATGTCCCTGTGTGTTCCCTTCACACCTGTGGAATGCACTGGTAACTCTGTCAGAGAAGTGCATAACAATGCTGTGGCTTAAGTGCAAAATTCAGATATGAACAGCTTATGTGTTGTTCCTTACAGTTCCTTTTGTTATGTCTAATGTTGATAAAGTCTAAGCTACTGGACCTCATATCTCACTTGAGAGTTATTGTAAAGCTGGGTGGGATGCCTGTCCGTTGTACAACAAGCCTTTTCTGGGGAAGAGGGCCTCTCACACCATCAAATGATATGTATGTACGGAGTGTGGTAATCCAGGGAAACACAGCCTACCTAGCCTGTGGCACACCCCAGTCATGGTAAAACTATCAATACAATTAATGTGGCTTGTGATGAGTGAAGTGAGGCCCCATTTAGTGATGGATATTTTACTGTGCTTAGGGTAATGGGCCCTGCCATGCCTAGCTTTTAACATTGTGCTGGGGGATCCCCACCTCAGTTACTCACACGTGTGATCCAGACAAGTTACAAGCCACTGGGCACACTGAGCTGTACAGTTTTAATTAACTGCAATCTACCTTCAAATAATACCAGCCATTTCCTGAGTAGTGAAGCCCCTGCCACAGTGTGTTCTCAGTTCTTGACTCACACTCTTTGGTGGACTGTTTGCTGGAGGAGCAAACCGGGGTATATTTCTCACATTCACAAGATAGCAGGCAGCATCTTCACAAGCCATTTCCAGTGCCTTAGGAGTGTTGCCACTGCTCTCAAAATGTTTCAAAGACTTGGTGTACAAGAGAGACTCCAATTATGCCTTGATTGCAGTTGTCATGGTGATGCCATTGCAGCACATTTCATCAGTGCCGCATGATTTACCTGTATGCTTGCACCATGCTAACCTCTCCCAGCCATTTTGAAAGAAACAGACATGCCTGTACTGCACCATTCTGATTTTCTCTCATGAGAGGCTGCAGATCATTTGTTCCTTAAGTGTCATGACTCAGCTTGAGGCCCTGTGAGGACTCTGGACAGGAGGTGATGGCTGAGGTGAAGGTTGTTAATCTCATCCTGAAGCCACTGTACCAGAGGAAGTCAATAACCTTGGAGAAAAAGAGATTTTTCTGACAGGATGGAGTGAGGATGGTTGCCTAGGTTACCAGGAGAGAGAGCTGGGGCTCATGGAGACTGTCACATGCCCAGCCTCTTTCTACAGGATCCAGGCCTGAAGCAAGAGTGTAGGGGACATGCTCACTATTTTAGAGCTTTCTCAACAATAGGACTTTCCTGAATGTGGTCTGAGTCTGTGTGTGACAAGCAAAGACACAGAACACAAGGACACAGGATCTGCATACAAGCTATGTCATTCATTGATTTTCAATGACAGTGTGCAGATTGGCAGACACTTCTTTCTTGTGCTAAGAATCAGGGTCTGTGAGCTCCTGTGTGGCACTGGTACCTAGCCCCAGATGCTATTCTTTCTGTGCTGGGGGCCCTGTCATGGTGCATGTGCTGGGAAATTTCATACAAGTGCTGAAATACAACATTGGTTAGATTCCATGGTCTGATAGTCACACAAAGGAATTCTTAATATTGCAGACAGCATCTCTCTCTCTCTCTCTCTCTCTCTCTCTCTCTCTCTCTCCCCTCTCTCCTCTCTCTCATCACAGAACCAAGGAAAATGTGAAACTTCTCACATCACATATTCACTCACAGTTAAGTGATCATGATTATGTATGTATGTATGATTACCTCACTGTCTGTGGAACTTGATAAGCAAGAAGACCCTATGATCTTCTAGTTACAGGGAATGGGAAATAAACAAGTTCACCTTGAGCATGAGTGGGTGGTTGGTGGTCAGGGAGAGGGGAAGAAGTAAGGGAAATGAGGAGGCAAACATGAGGGAATCGGATGATTGAATTTGGGGAAGGGAAGAGGGGGGAGCATGGGAAGAAATATCATAATACCAGAGCCATTATGGGATTAGAAGGATACCTGGCACTGGGGCTATTCCTAGGAATAAACAAGGATGACCCCAGTTAAAACTCTAAGTAATAGTGGATAGGGCACTTGAACTGGCTTCCCCCTGTAATCAGATATCTACATAGGACAGGGTGGATATCTCACTACAGACTACCGCAATTGTCATTATAAAACCTTCATCTGGTAACTGATGGAAGCAGATGCAGAGATCCACAACTAACCACTGGGCTAAACTCACAGTGCCAGTTGGAGAGAGGGAGTAGTGATAATGAGTGCAAAGTGGTAAAGACCAAGATGGGGAAACACACTGAATCACCTGGTCCAAGCTACTGGCAGCTCATTGACTCTGGACTGACACCTGGGGAACCTGCATAGGACCCAGTAGGCTAGATGAATGGAGGTGACAGCAGATGGGGTGGGATATTCGTGGGGCCACTGGAAGAAGGAGAAGGATCTACAAATGGTGCATGAACTGGCTTTATGGAGTTCATTTCCTATGCAGAGATACCTTGCCCAGCCTAGACAGAGGGAGGGCTTGGTCCTACTTCATGGTGGTGATGGGATGGGCTTTGTTGACTCCCCATTGGAGGCCTTACACTCTCAGAAAGAAAAAGGGGCATGCATGAGGGGAAGATAAGGGAACAGTAAGAAAGGGGAGAGTAAGAACTGGGATTAGAATGTAAAAAGAAAAATAAAGTGAAATATATACAAAAACACACAGACACACAGTTACACCCACATACACACATATAATGACCTCACTCTCTGCGGAATGTGGAAATGTTCATATCATTTTCACAATGTCAAAGTAGTGTGTTTGTTATGGTGAGGTCCATGTCCCTGAACTTTGCAAGGCTCTATTCCAAGTGAAGCCTCTCACAAATGTGCCCTGAGACTTGACATCAAAATCATAAACAATAGATCCAAGGAGAATCCCACCATGGAGCTTGAGAATTACAATGCTGATTCAAGTCTCATCCCCCAAAACAAGAAATCAAGTGAATTAAAGAAGTGAGTTGTCATTGATGTACTTACAGACTCAGGTGGAACTATAGACTGGGAAGAACAGACACTGTGTGGTTCTCTCTCCAGAAAAGATAGAGAACATGATGAAAGCCATTGAGCTGTAACCTTCCCTCATACCTGCCCAGCATCATGGACCAAATCCCACCACTTTCATGTGTCTGTTGTGGTCATCCCTACGGAAACACACTGCATTTTGCTGTCATCACATTGTACACATGACCAAATGTAAATACCAACCTCTTGGAAAAACTACTTGGAGCATGCTTACTGGGCATGAAGATTAGTGGAATACAATAGGAGAACCCAGGCATTATGCCTCCAGTCTCCATTATGTTTTGTTCATGTTGTTGTTTTGAGTTACTGTACATGACTCTGGCTGTCCCAGAACTTAGTAAGTGATCAGAGTGGTAGAAAAGTCACAGGGATTTCTCTGCCTCTGGATATGCATTCTAGGATTAAAGGCAAGATGTACGATGCCCAGCTCACTCTCCTTTCTAAATGATTAACTGATGTTTTAATGCAAACACTCATGGGTAAGCCTAATCAGTGGGATGTATAACTACTGTGGTGGTCTGAATGAAAATAAGCTCCATATACTCATAGGGAGTGGTATTATAGGTGTGGCCTTGTTGGAGTAGGTGTGGCCATGTTGGAGGAAGTGTGTCAATGGGTAGTGAGTGGGCTTTGAGGTCTCAGAAGCTCAAGCCAGGCCTGGTGGTTCACTCACAGTCTCTTCCCATTGCATGGAGATCCTGATGTATAAGTCTCTGCCACTTCTCCAGCACCATGTCTGCCTACATTCTGCCATGGTTCCCACCATGACAATAATGGACTAAACCTCTGAAGTATAAGCCAGTCTGAATTAATGGTTTCCCTTTGTAAGTGTTGTCATGGACATGGTGTTTTATCACAGCAGGAAAACCCTAACTGAGACTCCTGAAGACTCTAAACTAACACGCAATCATCCCCACTCATAGTGAGGTCTCCTCATAAGACCTGAGGTGCACTTGCAACACAGGGCCCAGGGAGAACTGTACAGGTGGGGATGGTGGGGTGTTGGTGATTTCCTCATGGGGCTACCCCTTTGCCTGCTTTCTTGATGGTGGCTCTTAACATTTCTGTCCACTGCTGGCTTACTGAGCCTGGTCTAGGTTAGGACTCCAGCAGTGTTAATGCTGGGGAGTGAGCTGAAATTTCTCAACAACTTCACACTTCAATGGATTTCCTTGCTTTGTGATACTTGGGTGTATAACAGAATTGTGTGAGGGAAAAGCCTCTCCTTCAGGAAGTCACTGGGCCTTCTATGAGGATTCAGGGCAATGTGGACATTTAGGGACCAAAACCACAGACAGCAGGAGAAAAGCAAAGAAAGGAACACTGCTTAGAGTCCTTCAGTATACCCACCCTGCTGACCTAATAGACACCCTTCCAGCAGTACCGTGTTCCCCAAACTCACACACCTCCAGTAATATTAACTTCTTTCTGAGCTCATATACTCAGTGTCCAAATGGGCAGCTGCTTGCCTGATTGGCATCTTTTCCTAGCAGCTACTAAGGGAAGTCCTCTGTGAAGTGTGTGTGTGTGGGGTACATTCATCTAAGAGTCAGGCAAGTCCCCACATGTCCACACAGTGTGCAGTTGACTTCTAAACAGTTCTGAGAACAAAGAAAGACAGCTTTAAAGCAAAGGAACTCAAAATCTCATGTTCTGTCCAGCTCTCTTGAGTGTGAAGGACATGGAGTGCACTGTTTCTTTCAGTCATGTCAATTGAGGGGATACAAGTAGGAACATTACATTTTAGAGGGATGTGCATATGCATAGCAATTAGTGGCTTACCAGCAAGTGATTCTTGGATCTCTGTCAGCCTGTGGGATCATTTTGTCCTTCATTGCCACAGTGCTTGGCTGAGGAAAGCCACTGAGCTCAGCAAGCAACATTGTCCAACCTGAGTTTCTCATGTTCCTAGACACTGTTGCCCATGGGCCCCTGGGCACCTGAAGATATCACCTGTGAATCCACAAGCCTTCCAGAATATTACTTGTAATTTTCAGGTTATGTTCTTAAATTTCACAAGTGTGTGTGTGTGTGTGTGTGTGTGTGTGTGTATGTGTGTGTGTAGGTTCATGTATTTTCATGCCATAACACACATATGTGCATATTAGAGAACTTACATGGGGAGTCTGTTCAGTTCTCCCAACACATGGGTTCCAGGACATCTATTCAGGGCAAAAGGTTTGGGCACACATTGCCTTGCCATCATGTCTTTCTTGTGATTCCCTGGTCTTAC
Source organism: Phodopus roborovskii (assembly GCF_943737965.1). Classification (NCBI taxonomy): domain Eukaryota; kingdom Metazoa; phylum Chordata; class Mammalia; order Rodentia; family Cricetidae; genus Phodopus; species Phodopus roborovskii. Next base: position 195,364 of record NW_026126100.1, on the reverse strand, counting down.
ATTTTCATGTGTTCTCTTTCTTGGAATCCTTCTACTCAATAATCATCAGAGGGAAGCTTTACACTGTTGACTTAAGACATCTTCTGTGACTAGTAACTCCCTGGCATTCATGCCCACTGGATGAAGACACCTGCTCCCAATGAAATCCTCCTTTCTGTAATGAATGACTACACTACATACATAATTCACAAATTTATTTCCATCACAGTTTTGGAGGCTGAGAGCCCAAGCAGCAAAGTTTCAGTTCTTTATAGAATGGCATATGGTAGGGTGACAGCACATCCAGTTGAGACAGGAAATGAGAGAGAATCTTAGGGGACATGAAATCTATCAAATACCTTTAAAATTTTTGTTATTAGAAGTTCTTTGAGATTTTCATAAAATTTGTTTTCATTAACTTCTTCCCTTTCCCCCCAAGTCTTCGCAGATCTACTCAAGCTTCCACATCCATCTAATTTTGTTGCCAACTTTCATTTTTTAAGGCCTTCAAGACCAATTTATGATACCTGTTATTTTTGAATGTGTGCATATCCAAGAGCAGGTATACATTTGAACTCATAAAAATTCTGAAGGCAAATGTGAACCCTGTGCAGGATTATTGAAAGGCCTGCTCTATGAAAGGACATTTTGGGACTAGAGAATTAGCTCAGATACTGACAGTGCTTGAGGCACAAACATGAATGCCTGATTTCAGTGAGAAAATCTAGGCACTGAGGCTTGCCTTCAGGATCCTAGACTTGTTGAGGCAGAGAATGGTGGGTAGGTTAGTTGGGGTCACTTTCCAGCAAGACCAAGCTAATCATGAACTTTGATACAATAGAAGTGTATGTGGCAACGTTCTGAAGCATGCATGAAAGTCTAACAGTTGCACACTCCCCCTTGGGCACATGTGCCCCCAAACATATGTCTGCTCACATAAGACATCCACAGACACAACACAGACATACATAGAAGACCTTCTGAAAGCAAACTGGCCTCAAGCTTGTTACGAGTAGTTTATCTAGCAGCCTGGAGCCACTGCCACACCAGCCCCAAATAACACACAGAGATGCTGTATTTGATATAGTTATGTGGTCCAGTTACTAGTTTCTTATCAGATAGCTCTGTCTTAAATATTAACCCATTTCGATTACTCTAAGTATTTGTACATGGTCTCATCTTACTGGAGAGAGCGGCTGGCATTCTTCTCTCTCCAGTCTTCCAATGTTGACTCCTCCCTACTCCTTCCTCTTTCCTCCTTGTCTCCTAGTCCCAACTATTGTCCTTTCCTATTGGCCAAAAGTGCTTTATTCATTAACCAATAAGAGAAACATATTTACAGAATGACATCTCCCATCACAAGTTCACATCTCCTCCCACAGCACCACATCTACACACCTCAGCAACTCTTTTTGGTGCTATTCACAGGACAAAGCTCTCCTGTGAGAATTATGGGGCATACTCAACCATATCCATCACTTCTGAATACTGTACAGTATTTCTGGAGAGTGTGCCAAAGAGATGGAGAAAGACAGAACACAAAATGAAAGGCAAAGGCTGCCATTCTCCAGCCATTAGGCTGTCCTTTAAGGTGACCCAGTGCCTTGTGGCATCTTATTTAAACAATTAAGGGACTAATTCCTAATGTTTCCCAGAACCGATCACCAAATGGGAAGTTTCAGGATGGACAACTGATCTTATAAGATCCCATAATCTGAAGCACGCTCATTGCACCTCAAGACAGAGCTCAGGAGTATCATTTGTCTCTTTCTGCAAAGAACAACTTTCCATTTTTAACAGATACATCCTGAGTGGTCCCTGCAAGGCTCCAGATGGTCTCAAGCAGAAGGCAAAGGGGCCCAATGGTCAGGTGAGCACAGGCTCCAGATGGTCCAGCATGGAGGAGTGGACAGTATGCACAGAGCCGACCCAGAAGTTCCAAGGAGAAGGTGGGGGTGTTGGACCCGAGCTGTAGCCACTCACTCACCCCAAGAAGTGGCCCAGCAGGGCCAAGGTTAAGGGGAAGGCAGGTTCCAGATGGTTCAGTGTGCCAGGGAGGGGCCACTCGGGTCATCAGGCATAGGGGGATCAAGGTGCATATCTGACCCAGGAAGTTCCAAGGAAAGTATGTGTGTGGGGGGATTAGGCCTGGTCTTGTCCTAGACTTAACTCACACAGAAGACATACGAAAGGGCCCAAGGTTCAGGTAAGGGCAGGCTCCAGATTGGGGTATTGCATTTTTTCAGTGGATATCCGTGTATGTATTGAGACAAGCATGTGCTTTTTGTCTTTTAGTCTGTTTATCTGAGGATTACACTTACTGATTTTTGTTTGTTGAACTACTCCAGCAAATCTGGGATGAAGCCTTTAAGACCATGGTACATGGGTTTTTTGGGACATGTTTCTGGATTAATTTTGCTAGTCGTTTATTGAGTATTTTTGGGTCTATGTTCATAAGGGAAATTGTTCTGTAATTTTGTTTCACTTTTTAGTGTTTATGTCATTTTAATATCAGGGTAACTGTGACTTTATAAGATCAATTGGCAATGTTCCTTCTATTTGTACTTTATGGAATAATTTAAAGAGCATTGGATTTTTTTAAGTGTTTTTTGAAATTCTGGTTGACTTCTCTGTTAAAACTATCCAACACTGCTTTGTTGTTATTGTAGTTGCTTTTGGAATGGGAAATTTTAATGACTTCTTCTATTTCCCTAGAGGTTATAGGTCTACTTAGATTGTTTATCTGTTTTTTTTTTATTTAACTTTGGTAAGTGGTATCTACTGAGGAAATGACCTATTTCTTTGAGAGTTTTCTATTTGGCGGAGTGTAGGTTTTTAAACCATGCCCTTATGATTCTCTGGATTTGCTCACTGTTTGCTGTTCTGTGTACCCTTTAGTTTCAGATTTTGTTTATTTGGATCTTGTTTCTCCACTTTTAGTTAGTTTGCATGAAGGTTTGTTGACCTTGTGGAGTTTTAAAAGAACTAGGTCTGTTTCATTTATTTTTGTATTGTTCTCTTTGTTTTTATTTTATTGGTTTTAAGTTTGAGCCTGATTACTTCTTGACAACTGTTCTTCTTGGGTGTGTCCATTTCTTTTTGTTCTAGAGCTTTCTTTCTGGTTTACTGTTATATTATTAGTATGAGTTCACTCCAATTTTCTTTTATGTTGGCCCTTAGTTGTAGAATCATTCCTCTTAGCACTGCTCTTATTGTGTCTCATAAGTGTGGGAATGCTGTGTATTCATATTCATTGAAATTAGAATGCCTTATTCTCTTTCTGAATTTCATGCATGATGCATTTTTCTTTTTCCCTCCCTCCTTCCCTCCCTCCCTCCCTCTCTCCCTCCTATCCTTCCTTATTTTCTTCCTTTTTTGTTGTCTTTTCAATGCACGGTTTCTCTGTGTAACAGTCCTAGATGTCCTGGAACATGCTTTGTAGACAGTGTGGCCTGAAACTCCTAGGAATCCACCTGCCTCTGCCTCCCTCCTGAGTGCTGGGATTAAAGGTAGGGTGCAAGGAGTCATTTAAGTTTTTTTTTGTATCTATTCAGATTTGCTTTGTGTTCAAGGATGTAATCAATTTTGGAGAAAGTTAGAGCAGATGCAGAGATGTAGGTATATTCTATCATGTTTTGGTGAAATGGTCTGTAAATATCTGTTAAGTCTCCTTTTGTTTATCATGTGTTAACTAGAACATTTCTCTATATTGTTTTTGTCTGGGTGGCTTATCTATTGGTGAGAGTATGAAGTCTGCAGGCAGCATTCCTGCTACCTCATTTTCTGGTAGTCATGGCCTGTGGTTTATCAGGGGTTATTCTTTATAGAGTCAGTCCTTAAGTGACTCTGATATGTATGCAGATGGAGTCAAGGGTCTAAAATAAAGAATAGGACACAGACACAACAGGAAAGCTGAGATGCCATGCTTTCATCCTTCCTTATTGTTACCTCATGGACCCAAGTGAGGATTCAATGAGTACTTTCTTTCATTCCCCTATGAATGGATACTGCCTTAACCTAGAGACAGGAGAGAAGTCCTACTCCCTACTTCAAATGACATGACAGATCTACATGACCCCACCTGGATGGCATTGCCCTACATGTGGAATTGGGGTGGGGGGATGGGATGGGAGGTGGTCAGTGTGCATGAGGGGGGCAGAGAGGGTTAAGGGGGTAAGGGAGGGAGAGGGAACTGGGATCGACCTGTAAAATAATAAATTAAGTAAAAAATGAATCCAAAACACCTTCAAAGTGCCTATTATACACCCAGAGTCTGGGACAGAAAAAAGAGTTCAAGGCTGAGAAGGATGCTGGCACAGGCACGAAATTCTGGATTGCCTGGGACCAGGAAAGACTCAACGGTGTAAGTACAGTATCTGTGCAGTACATATTATTATTTCTATATAACTCCCTACCTGTAGGTATTATGTGCTAAGGGGTTTGGAAAAGGTAGAGTGTGAGTGATGCTGTCACAGACAGGCTTTACATGTCCATCACTGGATGAGACATTCGCCCTCATGAGTGTGTGTTATTTTCTGAGAACACCAGTGTAATAGTGGAGACATCCTCCTGCCTCTGAATGGCACTCCAGAGCTGTCAGGCAAATGGTTCTCTCCTTCCCTGAAGAAGTTGGTTGAAAAGGCACCCAACCACTCAAGAAGAATGAGAATCCTCAGAGGTGCAGCTTCATTTGCACAAAGACACCATCTGAACTAGGGGCTGAGTAAAACCATGGAGGTTAATGACGATGAAGAAGTGGTACCCATGACTGGAGTGTTTCTCGGTCATTTGCATCCTGACTGGTGCTCTTTCCCCCTCTTCCCCATCCCTTTCACCTTGTTAATAAAGACTAATGGAGAGTGGAAACATGATGTGGCTGACATGGAGCAGATACTTCACTGTGCTTTTCACACTGAGAGCAAGGGATGCATCCCAATAACCAGCAGGCTCAGCTCACAGAGCTGCTTCTGAGACAGAGTTCTATCTTAATTCCAGTGCAAGGAGGGCAGAGTCTCCCTAGTAGTCCACTCCTAAAGGGTGTCACATCCTTCCTCTCCCTTTGTCCTTCCTCCAGGTTTGAACATCTTTGTGTAAGGTGAGAAAATAGATTTGTTTTCCTGTCTCACACAATGCTACTTGCTGAGGATTCTACATTGCCTTGCCCATGCCACCCATGACTATTGGAGAATAATACCGTCACATGTATGTATACCCATTCACACCTGCACACTCACCACATGCTTACATGCTCACAACACATGCTTACACATTGTGTACAAGTAGCAATGACATGACAGCCTGAGAAGATTTCTGTGTATCACAGGCACCTTCTGTGTGTGGCTGCTTCACTCCCTACAAGACTATGAGTGAAGGCAGGGGAAGAGGACTAATTTCTGGTGAAAGAGGAGTCAGCAGGTGGTCTAGATAGTCTTGATGTCTTTGTGTCTGTGGGAGCAGTGCAGGATTGTGAGGCAGGGGGTCAATCTGGTAGACGTGAAGCCTTTCATGGACTACCTAGACTAGACCAGACATAAGTTCACAAATGTTTGAGAGCATGAGTTCAAGTTTGTGCAGAGAGTGTCCAGCTTCCCTTGGGCTATCCAGTATGAGTGTCTGGGAGGAGTCTAGAAACTGAGGACCATCACCAAGGTGCAGGTGTGGGGCTGAGAATCATCAGTAGATGGTGACACAGCACAGCACTGAAGACCCAAAGTGCCTAGGTTGACAATGGTGGTTCCAGGACCCGTGAAATCCTCCACTGTGCAGAGCAGGCCAAAGCTCTCTGTGCCTACTCTATTTCAAAATGTCAACGAGAGTGGTGGGGACAAAAAGATGAACAAAAACTAATGGTATTGCCATCATTTAATGAATGACAATGTTGACCTTTGTAGACAATGATTGACTGTTCAGAGGAAGGGGCTAAGCAGAAAGTTGGGGGTGGCATGGGACCATTCAGAGTTCCTGCCTGCAGGATCTTTGAACCCCATTGCCTGGCCTCTGCTGGAGGTCAGTCTGGGACCAGTTTGTGTTGTATTCCCCAACACCTTTCCCTGAGATATCCCTGGATTGGACAAGAATCTCGCTTCCCCCTGTGTCCTGTCCCCAGCAAGAGCGCTCCTGGGGCTGTGATAAACACACCCCCTAAACACACAAAGAGCTTACCCTCCCCCCACCCTGTGCCATACCCTGCCTGGTGTCCAACTGCTCTGGTTAAGCACTGGAACAGAGGGCGGATCCAACAATCCTACCACCTTTGGGGAACTTCCTGGATCTGCTCTGAGCGCACTAGACCCACCTATCCAAGCAGGACTCCCATGAATCCCCAGCTGCTTGATCTCTGACCCCCACCCTTGGTCCTCTCCTGGAGTTCCAGGACCTGGCCAGAGATCTGCTAATCTCCAAGGGACCATCCAGAGTCCCAGCCTGCCTGAACTTTGACCCCCATCACCAGGCCCCTGCCTGAGGAGAGACCTCCTAGAGAGCTTAGACCACCCAGAGCTACAGACATCAAGTTTCTGATCCACTTAAGCCCACCAGGGGAGTAGCATAGACTCTAGGGGCTTACATCAACTTTACCTGAACACCCCAAAGCAGGTGACACAGAAGAGAACAACTTAAAAAATATCTTCATAAAAATGGCAGAGGCCATCAAAGATGATGTGAAAAAAATCCCTTAAAGAACTGGAAGAAAAAACAAACAAAAATTGGAAAAAATGAACAAATTTCTTAAAGAAAGTAAGGAAAGCCAAGAAACAAACAGGTGAAGGAAACAGTTCAAGACATGAAAAGTGAAATAGAGACAATAAAGAAAACAAAAACTGAAGGAATGCTGGAAATAGAAAATCTGAGCAAACGATCAGGAGCTACAGACACAAGCATAACCAACAGAGTAAAAGAGATGGAAGAGAGAATCTAAGACATTGAAGATAAACTAGAGGAAATAGATTCATTGACCAAAGAAAATCATAAATCCAAAAAATCCTTAATACAAAACATCCAGGAAATGTAGGACACCGTGCAAAGCCCAAACCTAAGAATAATAGGCATAGAGGAAGGCGAAGAAGCCAGCTCAAATGTGCAGAAAACATATTCAACAAAATCATTGAAGAAAATGTTCCCAATATGAAGAAGGACATGCCTATGAAAGTACAAATAGACTGGAACAAAGAAAAAAGGCCCCTCGACACATAATAATCAAAACACATAACATACAGAAGAAAGAAAAAATATTAAGAGCAGCGAAGGAAAATGGACAGGTAACATATAAAGGCAGACCTATCAAAATTATACCTGACTTCTCCATGAAATCTCTCAAGGCCAGAAGGTCCTGGATAGGTGTTCTACAAGTACTAAGGGTCCATGGATGCCAGGCCTGACAACTATACCCAGCAAAACTGTCAATCATTACAGAAGGAAAAAAACAAGATATTAAATGACAAAGCCACATTTTCACAATACTTATCTACAAATCCAGCCCCACAGAAGGTTCTGGAAGGGAAACTCCAACCCAAGGAAGTGAACTATGCTCACAAAGATTAGGCAATAGACAATCCCACTTCACCAGGACCAAAGTGTAAAGCAGGACAAATATATTCACAATACCACTGCCAACAACAAATCTAAAACAAAGAAGCATTAACAATCAATGGTCCTTACTCTACCTCAACATGAATGGTCTTAACTTGCCTATAAACGACACAGGCTCACAGAATGGATCCAAGATAGAATCCCTCCTTCTGCTGCATACAAGAAACACATCTAGCCTTCAAAGATAGACATTAATTCAGGGTAAAGGGCTGGGAAATGATCTTCCAATCAAATGGACCCAAGAAGCAAGCAGGTGTGGCTATCCTAATATCTAAGAAGTTAGACTTCAAACCAAAATTAATCAAAAGAGATGAAGATGGTCATTCATCACAGGAGAGAAATCCATAAACACAGTGTCTCAATTCTGAACATCTACGCCCCAAATACAAAGGAACCCACATTCGTAAAAGAAACACGTCTAAAACTCAAACCTCACATAAAACCACACACACTTATAGTGGGAGACTTCAACACATCACTCTCATCACTAGACAGGACCAACAATCAGAAACTCAACAAAGAAACAAAAGAACTAACGAAGTTATGTCTCAACTGGGTTTAACAGACATCTATAGAACATTCCATCCAAACAGAAAAGAATATATCTTCTTCTCTGCTTCACATGGAACCTTCTCCAAAATCGACCACATACTAGGCGGCATAGCAAACCTCAACAGATACAAAAAAAATTGGAATAATACCCTGTATCTTATCAGACAACCATGCTTTAAAATTGGAATTCAAGAACAAAAATTGCAGAAAATCTACAAACTCATAAAAACTGAGCAATACGCAATTGCACAATACATGGGTGAAAAAAGAAATGAAGAAAGAAATTAAGGACTTCCTAAAATTCAATGACAATGAGGACACATCATACCTAAACTTATGGGACACATTGAAAGCAGTGTTACTAGGGAAGTTCATTGCACTAAGTGCCCACATGAAGAAAACAGAAGATAGTCACATTAGAGAATTAACAGCACAACTGAAAGCCTTAGAAGGAAAAACAGAAAACACACCCCATAGGAGTAGAAGCCAGGAAATAATCAATTAGAGGGATGTAAACAATAAAATAGAAACCAGGAAAACAATAAAAAAAATTAATGCAACAAATAGTTGGCTTTTCAATAACTCAACAAGAGAGGCAAACCTTTATCCAAACTAATGAAAAAGCAGAGAGAGAACATGCAAATTAACAAAATTAGAAATGAAAAGGGGGACATAACAACAGACACACAGGAAATCCAGACAATATTCAGGTCATACTTTGAAAATCTGTACTCCACAACATTTGAAAATTCAAAGGAAATGGACAAATTTCTGGATAACTATCACTTACCAAAATTAAATCAGGGACAGACAAACAACTTAAATGGATCTATAACCCCCAACAAAGTAGAAGCAGTCATCAGAAGCCTTCCAACCGGAAAAAAAAAATCCCAGGGCCAGAAAGAGAAGGTTCATTACCAAACTATTTTTACGAGGCCACAATCACCTTAGTACCCAAGCCACACATAGACGCAACTAAGAAAGAAAACTACAGAGCAATATACCTGATGAACATCGATGCAAAAATACTCAATAAAATACTGGCAAACAAAATCCAAGAATATATCAGGGAAATCATGCAGCATGACCAAGTAGGCTTCGTGCCTGGAATGCAGGGATGGTTTAACATATGAAAATCTATCATTGTGAACCACCATATAAACAAACAGAAAAAGAAAAACCATATGATTATCTCCCTAGATGCGGAAAAAGCCTTCGACAAAATTCAACACCCTTTCATGATAAAGGTCTTGGAGAGGTCAGGAATAACAGGAACATACCTAAATATAATAAGAGCAATATACAGCAAACCAACTGCCAACATCAAACTGAATGGAGAGAAACTTAAGCCAATTCCTCTAAAATCAGGAAGAAGACAAGGCTGTCCTCTCTCTCCATATCTCTTCAATATCGTACAGGAAGTTCTAGCTAATGCTATAAGACAACAAAAGGAGATCAAGGGGATCCAAATTGGAAAGGAAGAAGTCAGTCTTTCACTATTTGCAGATGATATGATAGTTTACATAAGTGACCCAAAAAACTCTACCAGGGAACTCCTACAGCTGATAAACACCTTCAGCAAACTAGCAGGATACAAGATAAACTCAAAAAAATCAGTAGCCCTACTTTTTTCAGATGACAGAGACAGAGAAAGAAATAAGAGAAACATCACCTTTTAAATAGCCAAAAACAACATAAAGTATCTTGGGTTAACATTTAACAAACAAGTCAAAGATCCATATAGTAAGAATTTTGTGTCTTTAAAGAAAGAAATCAAAGAAGATACCAGAAAATGAAAAGATCTCCCATGCTCTTGGATAGGTAGGATAAACAATGTCAATTTTGCCAAAAGCAATCTACAGGTTCAATGAAATCCCCATTAAAATTCCAGCACACTTCTTCATGGACCTTGAAAGGATAATAACTTTATATGAAAAAAAAAACAAAAGACTCAGGAGAGCCAAAACCCTATACAATAAAAGAACTTCAGGAGGCATAACCATCCCTGACTTTAAGCTCTACTACTGAGCTATAGTCTTGAAAACAGCCTGGTATTGGCACAAAACTAGACAAGTAGACCAATGGAATCAAATCGAAAACTCTGATATTAACACACACACATATGAACACCTGATTTTTGATAAAAAGCTAAAAGTATACAATGGGATGTGGAAATCATTTTCAACAAATGTGCTGGCACAACAGGATGATGGTATGTAGATGACTGCAGATAGAGCCATGTGTATCACCATGCACAAAACTCAATTCAAATGGATCAAAGACCTCAACATAAATCCAGCCACACTGAAACTCTTAGAAAAGAAAGTGGGAGGTACCCTTAAACAAATTGGTACAGGATAATGCTTCCTGAACATAACTCCAGTAGCACAGACAGAGACTGACAATTAATAATTGGGAATTCCTTAAACTGAGAAGCTTCTGTATGGCAAAGGACACAATAAACAAGACCAAATGCCAGCCCACAGTTATCAGGGAAATTCAAATCAAAACAACTTTGAGATAACATCATCAACCCTGCATCTGAAAGAGGGCTGATCTCCAAAATATACAAAGAACTCACGAAATTAGTCAACAAAACACCAAATAAACCTATTAAAAATGGGGGTACAGAACTGAATAGAGAACTCTCAAATGAGGAAATCAAAAAAGCATAAAGACACTTAAGAAAGTGCTCACCATCCTTAGCTATCAGCGAAATTAAAATCAAAACAACGTTGAGATACTATCTTATTCCTGCCAGGATGGCTAAAATTAGAAACGCCAATGACAACTTATGTAGAATACATCTACAACACAACCCCCATAAAAACACTTAGGCAATGTATTGAAATATAGGATAGAATGATTATAAGTACCAGAGGACTAGAACATCTGCAAGGAAAAGGTGTCCTCTGTATGTGATAGGGAAGCTGCACTCATAAAACCTAAACACTGGTTGATATGCCAACATAGATGTTGGATATCTCACCAGACTCTATACCTAAAAAAAAGAAAAGAAAAGAAAAGAAAAGAAATCACACCCACATGTGAATCCGTGAATATGTGTACACCACAAGTAAACAAAATTCAAAACAAAAAACATTGTACCAGTTAATATTTAAATCCTGTAAGGACGCATTTTATTGACTCCTCTGATGAGGCAGAGATGAAACTTGATTGTGGTAATTACATGAATTTACACACATGATACAGTGAAAGAGAGTTCTACACACCCAGTATGACAGTGTCAGTGTACTGTTCTGGAAGTATTACATAGTTGTGTAAATTATACCATTGTGTAGAGTATATCTTTGTTTAATGGGTAAGGAAAACTATAATAGGGACTAAGTACATGTAGGATGCTCTATATGTTCTCATTCTTCTGTATCTGTAATGTTTTAGTATAAAAACCTTAATAAATAAGGTAACCTTAAAATACTCACCATCTACACCACACTCTTGGAAAGGCTTGGAAAGAAGCCTTTAGGTAGAGAGGAGGAGCTGAGTCCCCTTGTCTCCTCCTCCAGAGCACCTGGTCAAGGCTCAGGCTCGTCTTTTCAGTTCTTCAAATTCCCTATCGCATAGTGTTCTGTTGCACACACTAGTACCGGAGCTAAAGCCCTGTGAAACTTCAACTGCATCTCTCAAGACTACTAAGGAACACAAGGGATCAATGACCAAATGGTACATCTGACACAGCTCCACACTATATATTAGTGAACCTGAAGAGAAACGACATGGAAGTTCAGCTGGAAACATAGACAATCCTGTAGGTTCTGAGCCAGTCACAAGGATGGCACTGACTAGAACCATGTTAGGAACAGCTTTTGAACCTGTGAGCTTTCCTTCCTACATTTTAGGTGGACACATCTACCTTCATGGGAGGACATGTATGTATCACAGTGAAAGGCTAGTGTGGATGGGGTTAAAAGACTTGAGTGACTTGTAAAAGGACATAAAAATAAATGTGGCTTAAGATTAGAATCTCTGCCTTAAAAAACATCCTCCTTCTGAAAATAGATTCTTTTTTTGTTTTTTAAATTTTTTTCTTATTTTACATATTAATCCCAGTTCCCTCTCCCCACATTCTCCCATGTTCCCCCAACCACCCTCCCATCCCATTCCCCCTCCCACTCCACAGGGAGGGTGATGCCTTTCAGGAAGGATCATCAAAATCTGTCAAATCGTTTGGAGCAGGTTCTAGGTCCTCCCAAAGTCCTTTTGTGCACCAGGGATACATCCTGGTTCCACTGTCAGAGGTCCCTTAGACTGCCCAGGCCTTCTAACTGAGACCCATGTTCAAGGGGTCTGAGTCGGTCCAATGCTGGTTTCCCAGATGTCAGCCTGGGGGTCCATGAGCTTCCCCTAGTTCAGGTCAGCTGTCTCTGGGGCTTTCTGAAAATAGATTCTTTTCTCACAAAATATATCCTGATTATGGTTTGTTCCTTCTGTCTACTCCTCCCAGTTCCTCCAAACCTCCCTATATCGTGGTTTAATAAGGGTCAGGATAGACAAATAGGCCGAATAGGTGTTTACTCAGGGAGAAATAACTTACAACCTAGACAGATGAACACCAGCAGGTTCCACCGGATGCTCTCCTCTCTGCTTCCTGCCAGCAAGAGAGCATTCCCTCGCTTCAGACCTAGTTCCACCGGTCACTTCTGCCCCTGGCTCCACCTCACAAGGGGCGTGGTCAGTGCCACAGAAGGAGACAAATTGAATATTCCACTACATCCCCACTCATTGAAATCCAATCCCTTTCTGTCTCAAAAGAAAGGAACAAACTGTTAAGAGATAATATTGAAATATAACAAGTTAAATACAATTAAGAAAACAAACACTATCACATCAATGAACAGTATCACCCAGAGCCCGTCTTCCCTTTTCATTCACACTGAAAGGCATTATTGCTCCTTGTCCCATTCTCCTCTTCTACATTCTACATTCTTTATTCTCATTAAGGAGCACTCCTGCTACATTAGGATGCCATGCTTCCTCCAAAGCATGGGTGTTACCTTGCCCTAGACCTTCTTGGACTGAGCCTGAATGCTTTGAACCTGAATGCTATGCAGACTATCAATACCGTTTTTTAAAAGTCCTACCCACCCTCCACCATCAACTGTAAATCCACAGGTCTTGCAAACCTGTACTCAGCATCCTACACTAAGGTGGGAAGTTCATTCAATGCCTAAAGGGCCCATGCACCAGACAATGATGCCTCCTAGATCATTTCCATTTGTCCATGGCAGCTGCTGGACTTTGTTTAAAATACTGCTTATATAGATGCAGAGACACACATGCAAACAACTAGACATATATAGAGAGCCAAAATTGGAGATCTAAATTGGTTCTTCCCCTGGTAGCTTACAGATATCTCTAGGAAGAAAGAGAGATCAAGCACTGTGGGTGCCAGTGGTTAATGTTGAGAAAGTATGCCAGAGAACAGCTTAAACTAGAACATGTCTGAAAATAACTCCAATATCCCTGAGGTCTCCCAGGAGGAGTATGCAGTGTGCCAAAATCAAGGTCCTTCCTCCCATATTAAGAAGATCTTGAAGGAGGTTCATTATTATAGGCTACAGAGGAGAGGACAGTCTCCAATATGATGACCTAGGTACTCCTCATCCCTTGTTTATAAAATGCAATGACATTTACACATGGCAGTCTTGGCTTTTGTCTGTATTTTCATTAAGAGGTCAATTTGCATTTGTATTTTTTCACTGTTTTGATCATACCTTCTAATTCCAAGAGTCTTTCATGACACTTTGGAATGTTTTCTGTCACTTCAAAAGTATTGTGTGTATATGTTCATGCACGTGCATTCCATGACACACATATGTGAATATTAGAGAACCACATGGGGAGTCTGTTCTGTTCTTCCAACACATGGGTTTCAGGAACTATACTTAGGTCAAAAGCTTTGGGCACACATTGCCTTACCATCATGTCTTTCTTGCGATTCCCTGGTCTTGCATTTCCATGTGTTCTCTTTCCCAGAATCCCTCTGCTCAATAATCATCAGAGGGAAATTTGCACTGTTGACTTAAGACATCTACTGTGACTAGGAACTCCCTAGCATTGATGTCCACTGGATAAAGAGACTTGTTCCAAATGAAACTCTACTTTCAGTAACGAATGACTACACTGCATACCTCATTCACAAATTTATTTCTGTCACAGTTTTGGAGGCTGAGAGCCCAAGTAGCAAAGTTTTATCTCTTTGTAGGATGGCATATGGCAGGAAATGAGAGAGAAACTTAGGGGCCATGACCTCTATCAAATGCCTTTATAGTTATCATTATGAGCAGTTCTTCGATATTCTCATGAAATTTGTTGGCATAACCTTCACCTCATTCCCCTCTACTCTTGTTAGATCTACCTATCCACATACCCCTACATTTGTGGGCAACCTTTTCTTTTTAAGCCATTCAAGATCAGTTTGAGAGGCACAAATTTTTTTTGCATGTATGCACATCCAAGAGCAGATGCACATTTGAACTCATAAGAATTCTGACAGCAAATGTAAAATCTGTGCGGGCTCAGTGAAAGTCCTGCTTGGTGAGGCAGAGACTACTGGGCAGGCTGATTAGGATCACTGTCCAGCAAGCCCAGGCTTAGCATGAACTTAAATCCAATAGAAAGACCCTATCCAAGAACAAAGTGGACAAATCCTAAAGCATGTGTGAAAGTCTGCTGCACACTTCCCTTCAACATATGTGGCCCCTAAACATGTGTCTGTTCACATAGGCCATCCACAGAAACAACACAGGCAACAGCATGTGTTGCTTCTGCAGAGGACTGGGAGTTGGTATCAGAAAACCTCATGGGGCGCAGCACAAATGCACACAGCCCTAGTTCTCCATGGAATCCCAAGTCTTGGTGTGGACTTCATGTACACTGCACTTACATGCACATCCAGTCCCTTAAACAGACTCTCTTTCTCTCCCTCCCCCCTCTCACACACACACAAATAGAAATAAGAGACTTTTAATTATTGGTATTCTCTTGGTTCAGTAACTGTCCAATATACTCCAAACATCATTATCTCTATGTCACAATTTTTTTCTTTTACAGAAAGCAACTTCTTTACTTCATGTAGGGCATATGAGCCAGTCAAAGATGGAACTGAGGGGAAGTCAAGACGGCGAGTCCTGACTTGTTTACAAAAAAGATGATTGGTTGCCTAGATTAAACCAGATGCTGTCACTGCATGAACAGCTCATGATCACTAGGTAAAGGCTAGGGTGCATGGGCACATGATAGACTTTTCTTTAAAACCATTGGCTTGCTATTTCCCTACTCTGCAGTTTTTTTCCTTTAAAAGATGCCTGCCATGGGACAATAAACAAGTTCCTGTTTGACTAGACCCCCCTGTTGAGTCTGATTGTCTCTGAGATCCTGGGAGGCTTGGGAAATAGGTGAGCTGAGCACTTACCTCTTCTTCGGACTCAGCTCAACCTTATGTGATTGGGCTGAGACCTCCCCCACCCCAATCTGGTGTCCCAACTTGGGTCCTGAAGAACCTAAATCTCAGCCAAAGCCAAGCAGTTTCTCAAGGTGAGACTCTCAGTATGGGTGGATCTATTTTCAGTAAGAAGGGAGAAGAGGAAGGACCAGAGAAGTCCACCAAAGACAACTCCAGACCCCAGCCTTACACCCCCAGAAGCGAGGAGGTTGGGTTCTCCTATACTGCCCACAGGGAAAATCTAAGGAACCTGGACCCCTGTGATTGACAGGACAACTACAGGTTGTGACCTGGAGGCCAGGCTTATCTGAAAGCCTAGCCAGTAAACTTGGCCCCTGGGCCTGGCAGACTTCTAGATTGGTATCCTTGCAAAGCCAAGGATCATAAAGAGCTCCACAAGGCTGTGGCAGAAGATGGCCCTAATTCCCCTTGGGCACAAACCCTGTTACAGGACATTGCCTATCATCCATGAACCCACCAAGGACTGGCTGGATGTAGTTAAGGAAGTCCTCCCTAGTTCTCAGTTTATCAAATGATGCGCCTTTTATAAGAAAGAATATAGGGTGTGAGCTGAGGCAAATAAGCAAGCTAATCAAGCCATCCCTATTACTTAGCTGTGTTGTCAGGAATGGGAGATGGGGTTCAGCATCCTCTGGGGTTCAGCAAGTAGGAATCCCTGGGCCATATCAGGATCAGGTGAGGCAGGCAGGGTTGCAGGCCTGGGCTATACTAGATGGTGGGCCTACTGACTCTCCCATAGTTGGGGTGAGTCAGAAGCTCAGCAAGCCTTTGCCACAGTTTATAGACTGGGTCCAACAGAATGTTCAACATAAGCTGCTACCAGCAGACCTCAGGGAACAATTTATCAAATTGCTGGTATGGGTAAAGATGAATGGGGATTATAGAATGGCTTGCATAGGATTAAAAGACAGTTCCCTGAGCAGATGGGTGGTAGCCTCCCAAGATATAGGCACCCAACAACAACAATCCCAGTCTCTGGCACAGACAACTGCCATGATGAAGGCCATCACTGAGGCCCTGGCAAATCCAGAGTCAAGGGTCCTTGAGGCTGCTGAGAAAAGGGACATGCTTTAGATGTGGGAAGGAGGGACATTTTAAAAGAGACTGTCCTCAACACCCCATGCCTGCTAACAGTCCAGGAAGGGCTAACCCCCCCAACCCATGCCCTTGGTGCAGGAAGGGATCTGTTGTGACTACTGATCATTGGACTTTTTATGAGGATCTCCTGCAAAAGAAAGAGGCACAAAGAGTGGGAAAGGACATATAGGGTATCACAGAGAAGGATTTTTTTCAACCTCCACAACTAGAGGGGGAGCCTGAGAAGTTTATCCAGGCTTACCCTCAATCATAAAGACCACTGCCCCCCAAGTGCTACCTATTAGATGGCCACTGGGAAAACCCATATGGGTAGAGCAATGGCAGCTGAGTAAACCTAAATTGCTAGCACTTTATCAACTAGTGAACGAACAATTAAGGCTGAGACATAACTGCCCTTCTATGAGCCCATGGAACACACTAGTGTTCATAATTCAAAAGGTGTCTGGGGCTTGATGCATGTTCCAAGATTTGTGCAAGATAAATAAGAGGATGGAACTGGTGGGTACCCCCTTAAGGGGCATTCCATGGGTCCCTGTTTTCCCACAGAATATACATTTATGGCAATTTATATTAAGGATTGCTTCTGTCCTATACTCTACATCCAGAAGATT
This sequence comes from Phodopus roborovskii, assembly GCF_943737965.1. Taxonomy (NCBI): domain Eukaryota; kingdom Metazoa; phylum Chordata; class Mammalia; order Rodentia; family Cricetidae; genus Phodopus; species Phodopus roborovskii. Next base: position 178,051 of record NW_026126100.1, on the reverse strand, counting down.
GTGATAAATTGGTCTTCTCTGCTCCTTCACATTTTGAATGGGCAGTGCTACCACAGGGAATGGCTAATAGCCTGGCTTTCTGTCAATAGTATCTTGTTACTCTCTTAAGGCCTATGCTAAAGACAAAGAATTCAATAATATATGCTTATATGGATGATTTAATTTTGGGACATTGGGATCCAGAATATCTGGAGGGCTTTGTGGTCCTGGTGTTCCAATTGCTTAAAAATGGGGGTTTATTGTGGCCCCAGAAATGATCTAAAATGTGCCCCCTTTAAAGTATTTGGATCACACCTCATGCTGACACAGGCTAACCACCTTAAGTCTGTTTTGGAGGTGTCTGAATCTATGACCCTAACCTGGCTCCAGCACTTACTGGGGAAAAGTAATTGGCTGAGACCCTGGGTGTCAGTCTCCACAGAAGAGATGGAGCCCCTGTATGCCCTGCTAAAGGACAAGGTGCCTAGTGATAGTATAGCCATGACTCTGAGGTGCTCCTAGTCTTTTAGAAGGCCTTGGATAAATGCTCTCTAGGGAAGTATTTGGTGACTATGCCCTTGTCCCTCTGGCTCTGTTGTGACTAATCATAGCAGTTCTAACCATGGAATGGGAGTTGTTGGAATGGATCCATGTGTCTTTGGGAGGAATACCCCAGGCTTACTTTCAAGCAGTTCAGCTTACTAACATAAAGGGAGGACCCAGGCCCAGAGATACTATGGGTTAGACCCCCATAACATTGTCTTCCCCTTCTGGGTTGTGGATGTTGAATGGCTTGCTCAGACTAATGCCCACCTTGCTCTCAACTTAGAAGAATTTATGGGGAGTATTGATTGTCACTATGGGTCAACCAAATGGGCTCCTCTTTTTACAGAGATTACCCCTTAAGATGTCTTCCTTGTTTTCATCTTAGTCCATCCCAGAATCCATTTTCGTCTTCACTGATGGGTTCCAAGCAGGCTCTGCCTACATTTCCTTTAGTGGAAACACATTTGGGAACACTCCAGATTTCCAGGGTTCCTGACTAAGGGCAATGAATGGGCAGATAGACTGGCGACAGCCCCAGAGGCACTAACCTACAGGAAGCCACTCAATTGCATGATATGACCCATGTCAATTGGGGGGAACAACATGATAGATTCCCAATGATTCTTATAAAAGAACTAAAAAATAAAGTCCACACCTGTGAATCATGTCAACAATATCTAAGAGTTCCCTCTCCACAGCCGCCAGGAGTTAACTAACCCTAGAGGCCTATGGCCCAATACCCTCTGGCAAACTGATGTTACTTATTTTCCAGCTTTTGGCAAACAGAAGTATATTTTTGTCTCCATAGACACTTATTCAGGAGCCTGTTGGGCCACTCCACTTATAGTAGGAAAAAAAAAAAAAAAAAAAAAAAAAAACAAACATGCTTAAGCATATTTCCTCCAATGTTTCACAACCCTAGGATTACCCATACAGGTTAAGACTGTTTTGCCAGTAATTCCATGGCAGAATCTTTCAATAGATGCCACATGGAACTTACTACAGGAATCCCTTACAACCATCAGCAACAAGCAATTGTAGAAAGAAGAGATCAATGTTTTAAAGAACAACTTTTAAAACAAAAGGGGGAATCAGCACCCATTTACAACTAGGAATGGCTTTATTCACTATTAATATTTTAAATTTTTCTGAGGGCACAACTGAATCTAAGTTTCAAAAACATTGGGGCACTTGGGATCGATATGTAAGAATATTAAAATATATTTAAATTAAAAACGAAACATTGGAGCCACCAAAACCCCAAACCCCAATTTAAGGTCAAATGGAAAGACCCTTTAACATTCCAATGGAGGGTACAAGACCCACTAATAACACTGGGAAGAGTGTTCCCACAATGTAGGACGATGATGAAGAACAGGTTGTCCAACAAGGAAAGGAAGTGATTATGGTGGTCAAGGCTTGCCTTCCAAAATAAGAGGACCAATACAATGATACCTAAGCATGTCCAAGACCCTTGAGAAACTCTTATGTTCTTTAAAAATCACAGATGTTGTCTTGCATCCTGATCACTCTGACACTCCCACTGCTGATGCTAACTGCTCCAGCGACCAGGCAGCAGAACACATATTGTTTCCAAAATGTGATGTGGACGGTGACTGATGCTGCCAATGGAGATGTCCTCAACAGCTTTACTAATGAGGCAGTTTCCAAGACCTGGTGACCCATGGTTTATTTGACCTCTGAGAACTGGCCCAAGGAGACTGGACTTCTCTTCATCAAGGATGATTTGAATGTGGAGAGTTGTGGGGTGGCACCTTCTCCACATATTGGACCCCCAATCCCAGGTTGCTCACATATTCCCAATAGGGCAGCCTTAAGGGACACTGACCTTACATATACCTGAGTAGCAATTGAACAGCAAGGGACATATCCAAATGTGTTAGGGTGGATGCCTTCTATTGTGCACAATGGAAGTGTGAGAAAACAGAGACAGACTCCTGGATAAGGCAAGCTCCACCCTGTTGGGTTTCTTTATAGTAATAACCTAAATTTGTGTTTTTGGGCCTTGCCTTTTCAATAGGCTGGTCAGACTAATCAGAACAAAAGGAGATCAAGGGGATAAAAATCAGAAAGGAAGAAGTCAAACTTTCACTATTTGCAGATGATATGATAGTACATAAGTGACTCCCCACCCCACCCCCCCAAAAAAAAAAAACTCTACCAGGGAACACCTACAGCTGATAAACACCTTCAACAAAGTGGCAGGATACAAGGTTAATTAAAAAAATCAAAAGTCCACTATATAAAGAAGATAAAGGGGCTTAGAAAGAAATCAAAGAAACATCACCCTTTACAATAGCTATAAACAACATAAAATATATTGGGGTAACAGGAACTATAAACGTGAAAGACCTTTTTAGCAAGAACTTTGAGTTTTTAAAGAAAGACATTAAAGAAGATACCAGAAAATGGAAATATATCTCCCATGCTCTTGGATAGGTAGGATAAACATAGTAAAAATGGCAAACGTCTCAAAAGCAATCTACAGATTCAATGCAATCCCTATAAAATACCACAAAATTATTCACAGACGTTGAAATAATAATACTCCACTTTATATGGAAAAACAAAAGACCCAGGATAGCCAAAACAACTCTGTACAATAAAAGAACTTCCCAAGGAATCACCATCTCTGACTTCAAGCTCTATTATAGACCTATAGTCATGAAAACAGCTTGGTATTGGCACAAAAATAGACAGGTAGACCAATGGAATTGAATTGAAAACTCTGATATTAACCCACACACCTACTAACACCTGATTTTTGACAAAGAAGATAAAGTTATACAATGGAAAAAATAAAACATCCTCAACAAATAACTGGATGTGAGCACGTAGAAGACTGCAGATAGATCCATATCTATTGCCAAACACAAAAGTTAAGTTCAAATGGATCAAAAACCTCAAAATAAATCCAGGCACACTGAAACATTTAGAAGAGAAAGTGGGAGGTATCCTTGAACAAATTGGTACAGGAGAACGCAATCTGAATGTAATACCAGTATCACAGACACTGGAATCAACAATTAATAAATGGGACCTCCCAAAACTGAGAAGCTTCTGTAAGGCAAAGTCAGCAAAACAAAAAGGCAGCCCACAGAATGGGAAACGATCTTCACCAACCCCCACATCTGACAGAGGGATGATGTACAAAATATAAAAAGACTCAAGAAGCTAGTCACCAAAACACTAAATAACCCAATTAAAAAGTAGGATACAGGGGGAACTACCTGGAGATGTTCTGAGCACACTAGACCTGCCTATCCATGTGGGACCACTTGGAATCCCCACCTGCCTGATCTCTGACCTTCACTGCTGGAGTTCTTGGCCCCTCCCAGAGATCTGCCTATCCCCTGGGGGCCATCCCTGAGTCCCTATCTCTGGGCCTCTGCTAAAGAGGCCTCAGCTGGAGAGTGCCAGGACCAGGCTAGATCCACCTATCTGCGTGCAGGAACATTCTGAGTCCCAGCCTGCGGGATCTTTGACCCCCATTTCCAGGCCTCTGCTAGAGGCCCATACCTGAGGAGAGACAACCTAGAGAGCTTGTACCACCCAGAGCCACAGACATCGAACTTCTGACACACCTAAGCCCACCAGAGGACTACCATAGAGCGAGAGACCCCACTTGCACCTACTGGAAGAAGTGATGGGAAGACAGCAATACAAACAAACAAGCAAAAACACCTAAGAATAGAAGCACAACACCACCAGAATCTTGGGACTATACACTAACTAGACCTGAACACCCCAAAGCAGATTACGCAGAAGAGAATTACTTAAAAATTATCGTCATAAAAATGATAGAGGCTCTCAAAGACAATGTGAGAAAATCCCTTAACGAAATGTAAGAAAAAACAAACAAAAAATGGAAGAAATGAACATATTTCTTAAAGAAAATACAGAAAGCCAAGAAAAAAACAACTAAACAGGTGAAGGAAATGGTTCAAGGCTTGAAAACTGAAATCGAGAAAATGAAGACAACACAAACTGAAGGAATGCTGGAAATAGAAAAACTGGGCAAATAATCGGGAACTACAGACACAAGTATAACCAACAGAATACAAGAGATGGAAGAGAGAATTTCAGGTGTTGAAGATAAACTAGAGGAAATAGATTCATCCACCAAAGAAAATCGAAATTCCAACAAATCCTTAACACAAAAAACATCCAGGAAATGTGGGACACCATGAAAAGCCCAAACCTAAGAATAATAGGCATAAAGGAAGGTGAAGAAGCCCAGTTCAAAGGTGCAGAAAACATATTCAACAAAATCATTGAAGAAAACATTCCCAATCTGAAGAAGGACATGCCCATGAAAGTACAAGAAGCATACTGAACACCAAATAGACTGAACCAAAGAAAAAAGACCCCTTGACACATAATAATCAAAACACCTAACATAATAATATTAAGAACAGAGAAGGAAAAAGGCCAGGTAACATAGAAAGTCAGACCTATCAAAATTACACCTGACTTCTCCATGGCATCTCTCAAGGCCAGAAGGTCCTGGATAGATCTTCTACAAGTATTAAGAGTCCATGGATGTCAGCCCAGGCTACTATGTGTTACTAGTAGGTTTTTTCCCACCTCTCTGGTCCCATGGCAATGCCTGCCACAAATAACACACAGAGACATTATATTAGATATAAAGCTGTAGGCCAGTTACTAGTTTCTTATTGGCTAGCTCTGTCTTAATTATTAACCCATTTCTATTAATCTAAGTACTTCCACGTGGTCTTATGTTACCAGAGAGAGGGGCTGGCGTTCTGCTCTCTCTGTCTTCCATCTTGGATCTCCTCCCTACTACTTCCTCTCTCCTCCTTGTTTCCTAGTCCTGCCTATCTTGCTTTCCTATTGGCCAACAGTGCTTTATTCATTAACCAATATGAGAAACATATTTACAGAATGACATCTCCCATCAACTATACCCAGCAAAACTCTCAATCACTATAGAAGAAGAAAACAAGATATTTAATAAAAAAGCCAGATTTTCACAATACATATCTACAAATTCAGCCGTACAGAAAGTTCTGGAAGGAAAACTCCAACCCAAGAAAGTTAACTAATCTCACAAAGATGTAGGCAATAGGTAATCCCAGTTAACCAGAAACCAAGTGTAAAGCAGGGCAAATATACTCACCTATAAAAAAGACACAGGCTAACAAAATGGATATGAAGACAGAATCCATCCTTTTGTTGCATACAAGAAACACATCTAAGCTTCAAAGATAGGCATTACCTCAGGGTAAAGGATGGGGAAAAGATCTTCCAATCAAATGGACCCAAGAAGCAAGCAGGCGTAGCTATTCTAATATCTAACAAGTTAGACATCAAAACAAAATTAATCAAAAGAGATGAAGACGGTCATTTCGTATTCATCACAGGAGAAATCCATCAGCACAAAGGCTCAATTTTGAACATCTATGCCCCCCAAACAACTTATCCACCATCATTTAGCCCTCATCTAGTACCTGATGGAAACAGAAGGAGACATCCACAAGTAAACACTGAGCCGTTCTGGAATCCAGATGCAGAGAGGGAGGACAAGACCAGGCTGCAGAAACACATAGAGACAGCTGACCTGAACAAGGAGGAGCTAATGGGCCCCCAGAGTGATAGCTGGGAATCCAGCATGGGACTGACTCACAGCCCCTGAACATGGGTCTCAGCTAGAAGGCCTGAGCAGCCTAAGGTTCCTCAAACAGTGGAACGAGGATGCATTTCTGGTGCACAAAAGGACTTTGCGGGCACATCCCCCATGGAGGGATACTCCCTTAACCTAGAGATAGGAGAGAAGTCCTAGTCCCTACTCCAAATGACTTGACAGATTTAGATGACCCCTCCTGGAGGGCATCACCCTACATGTGGAGTGGGGTGGGAGGGGAGGGTGGTTGGGGTGCATGTGAGGATGGAAGAGAGGGAAGGAGGGAGGGAGGGCGAGAGAACTGGGATCAATATGTAAAATAAAAATAAAAAAATCAATTCATTAAAAAAGTGGGTACATAACTCAATAGAGAATTCTCTATAAAGGAATCTAAAATGGCTGGAAACACTTAAGAATGTGTTCAACATCCTTAGCCATCAGGGGAAATACAAATCAAATAATTCTGAGATATCATCTTGCACCTGTCAGAATAGCTAAAATCAAAAGCACCAATGACAGCTTATGATGAAGAGGATGTGGAGAAAGGGTTAGGGTACTCCCACTAACATTGTGTGTGGGAGTACAAACTAGTACAGCCACTTTGGAAATCACTATGGAGGATCCTCAAGGAAATGGGATTCAGGCTACTACAAGATCTGGCAATTCCACTCTTAGGCATATACCTAAAAGATGCATATTCATGTAAAAAGACATCTGTTCAACTATTTGTTACAGCCAGGACCTGGAAGAAACCTAGATGCCCCTCAACTGAAGAATGGATAAAGGAAATGTGGTACATTTACAAAATGGAGTACCACACAGAGGGGGGAAAAACAATGGAAACATTAAAATCCCAGTCAAATGAATGGAACTAGAAGAAACCATTCTGAATGAGGTAACCCTGACACAAAAAGACAAATATGGTTTGTTCTCACTCTTATATGAATTTTAAACATAGAACAAAGGATCACTAGTCTACAATTCACACTGCCAGAGATGCTAGGAAAGAAGTAAGGCCCTAAGAGAGGCATACATGGTCTCCCAGAGGAGGGGAAATGTACAAGATCTCCTGAGCAAATTGGGATCATGGGGGAGGCCAGAGGGAGTCAGGAGAAAGAGAAGGGGGGAAAGGAGGGGAGAGGAGGACATGAGGGAGCAGGAAGATTGAGTCAGGGAAAGAATAAAGGAGAGCAAGGAAAGAGATACCATAATAGAGGAAGCCATAATAGATTTGAAGAGAAACCTGAATCTAGAGAAATGTTCAGAGACCTACAAGGATGACCCCAACTAAAAATCTAAGCAATAGTGGAGAGGCCACCCTAAGTGCCCTTCCCTGATAATGACATTGATGACATCCCTTCATCCAGTACTGATGGAAGCAGAAGCAGGTACTCACAGATAAACACTGAGGAGAACTTTTGGAACCCAGTTGCAGAGAGGAAAGCATGATGTGCAAAGGGATCAAGACTACACTGGAAAAACCCACAGAAACAGTTGAATTGAACAAGGGGGAGCTCATGATCCCTGAATGATAGCTGGGAAACCTTCGTAGGACTGACCCAGACCGCTGAACGTGGGTGTCAATTATGAGGCCTGGGCAATCTATGTGGCCTCTGGCAGTAGATCAGTTGGTATCTCTAGTATAAGAATGGACTTGGGGCACCCATTCCACAAAGATAGATATGCTCTTAATCTACACAAAGGGGGTAGGGCCTAGCCCCTACTCCAAATGATATGACAGACTTTGAAGATCCCCAATAGAAGGCCTCATACTCCCTGGGGAGCATAAAGGAAACAGGATAAGGGCTTGGTGGGGGCAAAGGAGGATGGGAGGGAGAGGGTACTGTGATTGATATGTAAAAATTCTTGTTTTTAATTTAAATTAAAAAAATCAATTAGTAAAAAGGACAAAAGTCAGGAAAAATTTCCAATTGTAACCAGCCAGAAATAGATTCAGCCAATGATGTGTGTAAACACTGGTTTGTCCAGGTATAAATTTTGTTTTTTATATTAAGCTCAAGTTTTAAAGATGGTTTAATCAAAAAGTCTTTAAGTGATATATCTGACCATGAAGTGTTATCTCTGACATTAAAGCAAGATAAAATACTACAGAAGAATATGTGATCTCAGGCAATTATATGACTACAAAAGATGAAGCAATTATTGTTAATCAAATAGCTTAGGCAAAAATATCCTTATATGAAGAACTGTCAAGAATACTATCAAATATCACAAACTGTGGAAAGAGGGCATGGGGGAAAGACATAAAGGAATGATGCATCAAAATACATGGTAGAGACAGTGTTAGGAATGCAATCAGGTAGAGTGTCAAGGTGGTAGTCAAGTGAACTAGTTACAGTGACATAATAATTGTCGTTATAGCAACAGGAATGATGTAACAGTACAGGAGAGTTATCTGTCCATAGCCACGGAGTATAAACACACAAGAGCAGATACAGCAGAGAAGCCCCACGTATCTGGAGAGGTGCCCTGTGACAGGGCCTAAAATCCGATAAACTGGAGCGCATTTATCGCTGGGTGAAGAAAACCGGCCTGATCAGGTAGAGTGTTAACATTTGACCATAAATGTCTTCATGTTTTTGGTCCCAAAAAGTGATTCAAATGAAGATTCTGGCTTGGGGAACTTGAACTTGGGCTTGGGTGTTTTCTCCACTGTTTAGCACCATCTGCCTACAGAGTATTTGAATCCAGCAGGGCAGCTCTGACTGGTACATTCCTAGACAAGGCTACAGATTTGGGTATTGACACAGAGCTGAAAGTTAGGCACCAAAAAGGCAATTGTTGAATGGTGACAGATTTTCCTCTTCCTTTGAAAATTATTTTCAGAAAGAGGCCACGAGATGACAACGAGGAAGACAAACAACATGCTCCTCGTTCGAAGAGGAATAAGACGGACCATGTAATCCAGGACCCTCGCTCTACACAGGTAGGAACCAGGGCCACACAACTTCTCCATTTGACTCAGTGCCACTCTGCTGCATTCATTTCCTTCTCCACGATAGGAAGAAATGCCGTTGCCCTTCCCAGACTCCCTCATGGATGTCTCCTCCTTGGCTGCAAATGTTTTTTAGACAGAGAAGGATATTAAGTGTTGTCATAAACATGGTTTTATCACACAACACAACACAGACAGGGCCAACAGAGAGGCTTTCCTGAGCACAGCCGGGGGGAATGGTCTTCCAGCAGTTCCCCCACCTTGCAAAGGGGGAAGAACGGAACCCCACCTTCTATGGTTAGGGCAGAAATAAACTTGTAGAACACAGAGGCATGTTACTAGCTGCAACACTCTTCTTGCTCTTTCCCAGAAGAAGCCGAAAGCAAGGTGGGGGTTGTGGGAAGGAGTTTGGGATAGCTTTAGTGATGTTGGGCTGAGGAGCTGGATTTTCTACTTCAACTGTCTCAAGTTATCAACCAGTGAGTGGGTAAGGCAGCATGGTTTGAAAGGTAGCATAACTCAGTGAGGAGGGAGCACTGTAAAGGTTTGCTGGACCAGTCTCACCAGGTAATGAGTAAGTATGGCTCTTTGACCTTACTCAAGCAAGACTTAAAAGGCTTATCAACATGTGCCACTCTTCTAGGCACAAACACAGGTAGGTTTGTGATAAAATGTACCTGGATCTCCCCGAGAAAGCAAGGAGTGTTCTTCACCCTGATAACTAAGTAAAGCAAGAAATGGAGAGTGCAAGGAGAGCATGTGGATCTCCAGCACTACTCTGCTATTGGTCACATGGGAACTAATGCTCATGCTCCAAGGAAAGCAGCAGGAAGACAAATGAGAAAAATACACTAAGGGCCTCACTCCTGTTTAGGTTAGATGACCTGGCACCCTTGATTTCCCACCTGTCAGTACTATAGCTCTTTGTGACACCACAGTTTTAAGCAGGGTAAGTTAAGCTGTCTGCTGGAATGTTTGGTAACCTGTTATATTTCTTTCCAGTGCTAGCAGTTTGTGGTCTGCGCTGGTTAGTTTGGCGGTCACCCTGCCGGGACATGGAATCACCTGAGATGAGAATCTCTTTTTATTACTCTTTTGTATTCTTTGAAATGGCATGCATGGATATACTATTTCTTGATCCTCTTCACCTGCAATCTCTCCCTGCAACCCTACCCTGGACTCTGCCAATAAATGTCTGTCTAGACTTCCTATCCTCCCTTTGATTGCATCAGTATGCACCTGTTTAACCACTGTGTCCAGAAGTTCTTTTGAAGTGCACAGAGCCTTGGGGTGATCTGCTGATGACCAGGGTCAGTCTCCCTAGACAGAAGTGACTCTTCCTTCCCCAGCAGCCATCAACAGCCAATAGCTCCTACACTAGAGGTACAGACACAACAGCACCTCCCAAGAGATTATCCTGGCTTTGGTATGTTCAGGTCATGTGCAGGTAACCACAAGTGCCATGTGTCCACATGTGCTACAGCCATACCATAACCAGGGGACATACTTCACAGTGCTCCTCTCTGTAATCTGACTCTTGTGTTCTTTCTGTCTCCTCATTTAAAATACTGCCTGAGCCTAATGGCAGGAACAGGTGGATGTAGATGTCCCATCTGTGCCTGAGCACTCACAGTTGCTTAGTTCTGCTCTTAGAACAGTCATGTGTTTCTACACTGACCACTACTCATTGCAAATACAAGTTCCTCAAACCAGTGTTGAGAGCAGTGCAGACATATGCATGCAGACATAAGTATATGGAAGGCAGTTTAACAACATGACCATTCACAGAACTAGAGTACGTCCTACCCCAACACTTCCAGGAACTGTGAGCTCACTACTAATAGGTTTTGACTATGTTTGCAGAGCCAGGCATACACTCACTCGTGTGGAGCAGGCCTCAGATCCAGTGAGGAGAATACTTGGTTAGTCCCAGGAAGAGAATTGCAATGACTGGAGAAGTGGACTCATCATGCCTGGCAGCGCAGTATTATAGCCTGCAGGGTGTAGCCATGGGCAATATCATATATGACGTTTCTGTCATGACAGCCAGCATCACACCTTCTGGTTACTATGAACATTAGCCAGCTGGGAGTGTTTCCTGGTGAGTTCAAGACTGATCTTCCTATGATCTGTAACAACAGTGTATAGTGTCTCATCTACAGGGTCCTACCAACTGGTTCTGTTGGGCAACCAAGAGCAGTGGCTAATAGCCTTTATAGTTTGATCACTTCTGGGCCAGTGGGATAATATTAGTTAATTTGTGTGGAATGCTGAGATTTTTTACTTAATGTCCTGTGATTTGGCGAGAACATTTATCAATATCTTTGTTAAAATAGCTGGTATTTAGTCTTGAGAAATGCCTGAGTCATTAAGAATACTGCCTGCTCTGCTCTTATTTTTTTCTCATTCATTCATTCTTTCTTTCTTTAATTTTTTTGAGACATTTCAACCAAATGTTATATATTAGAATTCAGGAACTGGAGGAATTTTATTCTTCACTAATACTGAAAAAGCTTGTTGATTGCACTTTATACACAATTTTTTTTTGCATTTTAGGAATTTTTTCTTTTTTCTTTTTATTTTACATATTGCTCCCAGTTCCCCCTCTCTCTCCCTCCCTCCCCTCACTCTTTCCCTCTCTCCCATGCTCTCATGTCCCCCTCCCACCCTCGCCTGCTACACCCCACCCCACTCCACATGTAGGGTGATGCCTTCCAGGATGAGTCATCTAAATCTAGGCCGTCTCACATGTCTCTAGGTTAAGGGAGTATCCCACCATTGGGGGTGTGCTCCCAAAGTGCTTTGTGCACCAGGTATACATCCTAGATATACTGTCAGAGGTCCCTTAGAATGTCCAGGCATTCTAGCTGAGACTGCCCAGGCCTTCTAGTTCAGGGGGTCTGAGTCAGTCCCATGGTGGATTCCCAGCTATCATCTGGGGACCCGTTAGCTCCTCCTTGTCCAGGTCAGCTGTCTCTATCTGTTTCTGTAGCTTGGTCTTGTCCTCCCTCTCTGCATCTGAATTACAGTTCAGCTCAGTGTTTAGTTGAGGGTGTTTGCTTGTGTTTCCATTAGCTAATGGATGAGTGCTCTATGATGGTGGATAAGTTAGTAATCGATCTCATTATTAGGGAAGGGCATTTATGGTAGCATTTCCACTTTTGCTCAAATTGTTAGTTGGGGTCAGTCTTGTAAGGTCTCTGGAAATTTCTCTAGAGTCAGTTTTCTCTTCAAACCTATAATGGCTTCCTCTTTTATGCTCTCTCTCTCTTCTCTCATCTATTCCTCCCAACTCAATCTTCCTAGTCCCACATGCTTTCCTCTCCTCTCCTTCTCATTCTCCTAGCTACCTCTCCCCTCACCGCTGCCCCCCCCAACTCCCCATATGCTCAGGAGATCTTTTCCCTTTTACCTTCTGTGAGGGACCTTATATGAATCTATTAGAATCCTCCTTGTATCCTAGTATCTGTGGAGGTGTGAATCATAGGCTGGTGATACTTTGCTCTATATCTAAAATCCATACATGAGTGAGTGCATACCATGGTCCTCTTTTTGTAAGTGGGTTACCTCATTGAGGATGGTTTCTTCAAATTCCATCCACTTGCCTGCGAATTTCAAGATTCCATTGTTTTGTACTGCAGCATAGTATTCCATTATGTAGGTGTGCCACATCTTCTTTATCCATTCTTCAGTTGAGGGGCATCTAGGTTGCTTCCAGGTTCTTGCTATTACAAATAACACTGCTTTAAACATAGTTGAAAACATGTGTTTGGTGCATGGACATGGAACATTTTTGTATATACCTCAGAGTGGAATTGCCATGTCCTGTGATAGACTGATTCCAGTTGTCCAGAGGAACCACCATACTGATCTCCAAAATAGCTGTACGAGTTTGCACTCCCATCAGCAGTGGAGGAGTGTTCCCCTTTCTCCACATCCTCTCCAGCATAAGTTGTCACTGGTGTTTCTAATTTTAGCCTTTCTGGCAGGAGTAAGATGGTATCTCAAAGTTGTTTTGATTTGAATTTCCCTGATAGCTAAGGATGATGAGCACTTTCTTAATTGTCTTTCAACCTTTTTAATTTCCTCAATTGAGAGTTCTCTATTCAGTAGTGTACCCATTTTTATAGGGTTTTACTGTGTTTTGGTGACTAGTTTCTTGAGTTCTTTGTATATTTTGGAGATCAGCCCTTTGTCAGATGTAGGATTGGTGAAAATCTTTTCCCAGTCCGTGGGCTGCCTTTTGGACTTGTCAGCGGTGTCCTTTGACTTACAGAAGCTTCTCAGTTCAAGGAGGTCCCATTTATAAACTGTCAATCTCAGTGTCTGTGCTACTGGAGTTATGTTCAGGAAGTGATCTCCTGTACCAATTTGTTCAAGGTTACCTCCCACTTTCTTTTCTAAGAGGTTCAGTGTGGTTGGGTTTATGTTGAGGCCTTTGATCCATTTGGACTTGAGTTTTGTGCATGGTGATAGACATAGGTCTATCTGCAGTCTTCTACACACCATCATCCAGTTATTCCAGCACCATTTGTTGAAGATGCTTTCCTCCTCCCATTGTATACTTTTAGATGTTTCATAAAAAATTGGGTGTTCGTAGGTGTGTGGGTCAATATCAGGATTTTTGTTTCGATTCCATTTGTATACTTCTCTATTTTTGTGGCTATAACAGGCTTTTTTTTCAGGACTATAGCTCTGTAGTAGAGATTAAAGTCGGGGATGGTGATGCCTCTTGAAGTTCCTTTATTGTACAGGGTTGTTTTGGCTATCCTGAGTCTTTTGTTTTTCTATATAAAGTTGATCATCATCCTCTCAAGGTCATTGAAGAATTGTGCTGGGATTTTAATGGGGATTGCATTGAATCTATAGATTGCTTTTTGGCAACATTGACATTTTTAGTATGTTTATCCTACCTATCCAAGAGCATGGGAGATCTTTCCATTTTCTGGCATCTTCTTTAATTTCTTTCTTTAGAGACACAAAGTTCTTATTATACAGGTCTTTCACTTTTATGGTGTTACCACAAGATACTTTATGTTGTTTGTGTCTATTGTAAAGGATGATGTTTCTCTGATTTCTTTCTCAGTCCCTTTGTCATCTGTATATAGTGGGGCTACTTTTTTTTTTTTTTTTTAGTTTATCTTGTATCCTGCAAGTTTGCTGAAAGTGTTTATCAGCTGTATGTGTTCCCTGGTAGAGTTTTTTGGGTCCCGTATGTTAACTATCATATCTTCTGCAAATAGTGAAAGACTGACTTCTTCCTTTCCAATTTATATCACCTTGATCTACTTTTGTTGTCTTATTGCTTTAGCTAGAACTTCGACTACAATATTGAAGAGACATGGAGAGGGCAGCCTTGTCTTGTTCCTGATTTTAGAGGAACCGCCATAAGCTTCTCTCCATTCAGGTTGAATTTGGCTATTGGTTTACTATATATTACTCTTGTTATGTTTAGGTATGTTCCTGTTATCCCTGATCTCTCCAAGACCTTTATCATGAAAGGATATTGAATTTTGTCAAAGGCTTTTTCAGCATCTAGGGAGATGATCATGTGGTTTTTCTTTTTCTATTTGTTTATATGGTGGATCACATTGATAGAGTTTTGTATGTTAAATATCTCTGCAACTTAGGGATGAAGCCTACTTGGTCATGGTGGATGATTTCTCTGATGTATTCTTGGATTCGGTTTGCCAGTATTTTATTGAACTTTTTTTGCATCAATTTTCATGAGGGATATTGGTCTGTAGTTCTCTTTCTTACTTTTGTCTTTGTGTGGCTTGTATACCACGGTGTTTCTGGCCTCATAAAAAGAGTTTGGCAATGAACCTTCTGTTTCTATTGTGTGGAACAATTTGAGGAGTATTGCCATTAGCTCTTCCTTGAATTTATGGTAGAATTCTGCACTGAAACCATCTGACCCTGGGCGTTTTTCATTGGAAGGCTTTTGATGACTGCTTATATTTCATTAGGGGTTATATGTCTATTTAAGTTGTTTATCTGTTCTTGGTTTAATTTAGGTAAGTGATAGTTATCCAGAAATTTGTCTATTTCCTTTGAATTTTCAAATGTTGAGGAGTACAGGTTTTCAACTTATGACCTGAAAATTATCTGGATTTCCTCATTGTCCATTGTTATGTCTCTCTTTTCGTTTCTGATTTTGTTAATTTGCATATTCTGTCTCTGCTTTTTCGTTCTTTTGATAAAGGTTTGTCTATATTGTTGATTTTCTTGAAAAACCAACTCTTTGTTGCATTGATTTTTTGTATTGTTTTCTTGTTTCTAATTTATTGATTTCAGCCAAAAAACTGTTTATTTCCTGGATTCTGCTCCTCAGGGGTGAGTTTGCTGCTTTTTATTCTAAGGCATTCAGTTGTGTATTAATTCTTTTATGTGACTATCCTCTGTTTTCTTCATATGGGCACTTAGTGCAATGAACTTCCCTCGTAGCACTGCTTTCAAGGTGTCCCATAAGTTTGGGAATGTTGTGTCCTCATTGTTGTTGAATTTTAAAAAGTCCTTAATTTCTTTCTTTATTTTTTCTTTATCTGGGTATGGTGCAATTGCGGCTTTTTCAGTTTATATGCGTTTGTAGGGTTTCTGCAATTTGTGTTGTTGGTGAATTCCAACTTTAAAGCATGGTGGTCCTATAAAATACAGGAGACTATTCCAATTTTTTTTTATATATGTTTGTTATGTCACCTAGTACTTGGTCGATTTTACAGAAGGTTCTATATGGAGCAGAGAAGAAGGTATAATCTTTTGTGTTTGGATGGAATGTCCTATAGATGTCTGTTAAACCCAGTTGAGACATAACGTCTGTTAGTCCTTTTGATTCTTTGTTGAGTTTCTGACTGGTGGTCCTGTCTAGTGGCGAGAGTGGGCTGTTGAAGTCTCCCACTATGAGTGTGTGAGGTTTTATGTGAGCTTTGAGTTTTAGTAGTGTTTCATATACACAAATGTGGATGCCTTTGTATTTGGGGCATAGATACCAGAATTCAGACTTTGTGCTGATGGATTTCTCCTGTAGTGAATATGAAATGACTGTCTTCATCTCTTTTGATTAATTTTGGTTTGAAATCTAACATGTTAGATATTAGGATAGCCACACCTGCTTGCTTCTTGATTCCATTTGATTGGAAGATCTTTCCCTAAGCCTTTACCCTGAGGTAATGTCTGTCTTTGAAGCTTAGATGTGTTTCTTATATGCAGCAGAAGGATAGATTCTGTCTTTGTATCTATTCTGTTAGCCTGGGTCTTTTTATAGGCAAGTTAAGACCAATAATGTTGAGGGAAAGTAAGGCTCTTTGATTGTTAATGCTTGTTTGTTTTAGATTTGTTGTTGTGGGTGGCATTGTAAATATATTTGCCCTCCTTTACCCTTGGGTTTTGGTGAAGTGGGATTATCTATTGCCTATGTCTTTGTGAGAGTAGTTAACCTCCTTGGGTTGGAGTTTTCCTTTTATAACTTTCTGTGGGGCTGGATTTGTCTTTCTTTCTGAATATCTTGTTTTCTCAGTCTATAATATTTGCGAGTTGCTGTGTATAGTAGCCTGGGTTATCATCCATTGACTCTTAATACATATAGAGTATCTATCTAGGACATTCTGGCATTGAGACTTTCCATGGAGAATGCAGGTGTAATTTTGGTCTATCTGTCTTTATATGTTACTTGGTGTTTTTCCTTCTCTGCTCTTAATATTCTTTCTTTATTCTTTGTGTTAGGTGTTTTGATTATTATGTGTCGAGGGGTCGTTTTTTCTTTGGTCCAGTCTATTTGGTGTTCAGTATGCTTCTTGTACTTTCATGGGCATGTCCTTCCTCATATTGGGAAAGTTTTCCTCAATGATTTTGTTAAATATGTTTTCTGCACCTTTGAGCTGGACTTCTTCGCCTTCTTCTATGCCTTTATTCTTAGGTTTGGTCTTTTCATGGTGTCCCATATTTCCTGGATGTTTTGTCTTAAGGATTTGCTGCATTTAAGATTTTTCTTGGGGGATGAATGTGTTTCCTCTAGTCTATTTTCAGTACCTGAGGTTCTCTCTTTCATCTCTTTTATTCTGTTGGTTATGCTTGTGTCCGTAGTTCCTGATCGTTTACCCAGTTTTTCTATTTCCAGTATTCCTTCAGTTTGTGTTTTCTTTATTTTCTCTATTTCAGTTTTCAAGACTTGAACTGTTTCCTTCACCTGTTTAATTGTTTTTTCTTGGCTTTTCTTACTTTCTCTAAGAGATTTGTTCATTTCTTCCAATTTTTTGTTGTTTATACTTCCATTTTTAAAGGGATATTCTCACATCATTTTGAAGGCTTCTATCATTTTTATGAAGGTATTTTTCTAGTCATCTCTTCTGATTTATTTGTTTTGGGGTGTTCAGTTCTAGTTGGTGTATAGTCCCTATATTCTGGTGGTGTCATGCTTTGATTTCTATTGTTAGATGTTTTCTTGTATTGCCCTTTTCCATTTGCTTCTTCCGGTGGGTGCAGGTGGGGTTTCTCTCTCTCTCTCTCTCTCTCTCTCTCTCTCTCTCTCTCTCTTACTCTCTCTCTCTCTCTCTGCTGCTCCCCCAGTGGCTTATGTGGGTCAGAATTTCAATGTCCATAATTCTGGTTGGTCCAAGCTCTCTAGGAGGTCTCTTCTCAGGCAGGGACCCTGCCATGGGGGTCAAATATCAGGCTCCAGCAGAGGCCTTGGCGATGGTGTTTAAAGATGCAGGGATTCAGGGTGGTCCCTTGAGCATAGGTGGATCTCTTGCCAGGGCCTGGAGCTCTGGCAGAGGATAGGCAGTGGGGGTCAGAGATCAGGCAGGCAGGGATTCAGTGTGGTCCTGCATGAATGGGCGGGTCTAGTGTGCTCAGAGAGGCTCCAGGATATTCCCCAAAGGTGGCAGGAGGGTTGCATCCACCTTCTGTTCCAGTGCTCAAACAGAGCGATGGGACAATGGCCAGGGTATGGCACAGGGTGGGGGAGGGCATGCTCTTTTCCTGCGCATGCACGTGTGTGTGTGTGTGTGTGTGTGTGTGTGTGTGTGTGTGTGTGTGTATCAGAGCACCAGGAGTGCTCTCGCTTGGGACAAGACACGGGGGGAGTGATATTCGGGGCCAATCTGTGTGTGGAGGGGATTCAACCAGAACTGGACCCAGACTCACCTCCAGCAGAGGCCTGGCGATGGGGGTCAAAGATCCGACAGGCAGATACTCAGGATGGTCCCTTGGGAATAGGCGGATCTCTGGCCAGAGCCCCGAACCAAGAATACTGTCTGTTCTTCCTGAATACTTGGGTTCAAGTCCCAGCACCACATGGCAGCCCACACCTGTCTGTAATTCAAGTTCCAATGCATGTGACACCTTCACACAGACATATGTACAGGCAAAACACCAATTCACATAGGACAAATCATTTAAATAAATCACGTATGACCTTGTTTTCATCTGGTGCATTTTCATAAAGGGCCTTTATAATCCTTAGTTTTCCTTCACATGTCCAAATCCTCCCTTCCTATCCCCAACCACTTTTCCCTATCCTCACTTAAAATTTTCTCCCCAAGTATGCCCCTCACATCCTTTCCTAGCACATGTCTTCCTCCACCTCCTCTTACTGAATAATTTACTTTGGATCTAAGGTCACGGGTATTCATGTAGCTTCTTTCTGCACACTTCACTTTGGTTGACCCTTGCCACAGATCCATTCCCATCACTCCACAAAATGTATGAAACTTTGTGACACCAGGATTTCTGCTCTCGGCTTTCATTTACCAGTATTCTGCTGTTTCCTGTTCTTTCATGCGAACTTCCCCCAACTCAATGTCCTGTGGCTAGTTTCTTGGATTCCAGATGGACTCCAGGATGAGCACACAACACAACATTGGAAGCTAGGACCCACAGCAGAGTGAAAAGATGTGATGTTTGTCCATTTGGTGGCGGTGTGACCTTACTCAGTATAATTTTTCCAGTTCAATTCATTGGTTTCCAATAGTCTTCCTGAGGAATTACTGAAATCATGATGGGGTATGTCTGTGGGTGTCATCTTGATTATCAGTGAATGTGGAAAGACCCAGCTCATTGCAGGTGGTGCTACTCCCTGGACAAGGCATCCAGAATACATAAGAGAAAAAGAAAGCCAGCTGGAAATAAATACTCAAGCCAGCAAGGATCCCTGAGCTTCTTCTCTCTCTGTTCCTGGCTGTGGGTGAGATGCTGCTCTTAAATTCCTGGTCTGACTTCCTGTCAATAAGGGATGAAAACCCGGGTCTGCAATCCAAAGAAAACCTTTCAACTCTGAGTTGATTTGGTCAAAGTGTTTCTCACAGCATCAGAAATGAAATGAGGGAGTACATCCCTCAAGATTTCTTTCTATGATATGTAAGACAGAACTTGTTGAGGGAGATATTAGAGGACTCTGAGTCTCTTACTGAGCCAAAGAGATGTCTTTAGATGTGTTGTCAAAGCCTAACAAAAGGGAGTGCCTTCTGAAGTGACCTTCTTCAAGCATACAGCATTGAATGTGTGTATGGGGTGAGGGAGCTTTGCAAAAGACGGCCCAATAGTTATGGACATTTTAAGACCCCTTGTCCATGGAGCATGCCAATGTGTGACAAGCACTCTCATATACAAGTTCAAGATAAAATATGAGTTGTCCATTGAAGATGAACAAGTCCACATGTTTCCTACAGGTGAGGCTTTCCTTGTCATGTTATTGTTTGAGGTCTTGGTTCACATTACATTCACTTCTTTCACATAGATGAGGTGATTTACTTTGTAGCATACTTAGATATTTGCAGTTGTGATATCAATGGAAACTAACTTCTGTCCCAGGTTTACCCTCTGGTCTTCTGGAAAATTGATTTAGGCTCCCACCTGGTCAAAGAATTTCACACAGAAATGTCATTCATTCCCTTGTTCATTTGCAAAGTGGTAGTAGTTCAACACCCTGCTGCTCAGGTCCCTTCTGACTCAAGAGATTGTGCACTGTTTGTTGGGTTCAGTGAAGGTGGGGCTGCCAGTGTAAATGTGAGGCGCCTTTGGCTGTTCATAGTCTGAAGACTTCACTGGGTTAGGGTTGAGCTGGTCCATGTCAGTTACTAAACAACATGTAGTTCTGATTGTGCGGCTAGTATTAAGGGTAAATTTTGTTGCACTATTGGGGTTGAAGAAATGAGTTAATGTGTCTGAGGTATAGAGGAATGGAATGGGATGGAAAGCCAGAGTTGAAGGTAGAGAAATCTTGAATTCACTTGTTCTCACCATAGGAAGCATTCATTGTCCAGTTCTATATCTTGAATAAATGTGAGTTTCCATTCAGTTTCAGAGATGATATTCCATGCTAACACTCCTCCTTAATGTTTCTGTGTCCATTTCCCCAGCATTTGTATATTATACAATTGAGGCTGTTTCCAGCTACTGGGAACCTGGAGAACCACTGTATTTCCCGGTGCCATCTTCCTTCTCACCTTTGACTCTAAGCTGCTGCCTGCATTCCCCCATCCTCTGTTTGACAGCTCTCTCCTACAGCTGCTCTCTGCACCTTACTTTCTACAGCTGCCCCTTCATTTGGCATAGCGTACCCTGGAGGAATCAATCTCGGAAGCCTGCTAAATTCAAATACGGGAATGTTGAAATTGCCAGGTGCTGTCTGCAGTGGATGGGGTTTTCCTGTGTGTGTGTGTGTGTGTGTGTGTGTGTGTGTGTGTGTGTGTGTGTGTGTGCAGTGCTCCTGCAACTCTTTCCTCCTTCACTCCCTGGGTATTACTGGATGTTCCTTTGTGTTTCTGCCAACATCATCAAGACCTGGGCACCTGTTTCTGGATTGTTTGTAAAACTGTGTATGTGGCCTTTGTGCTGATTTTCGTCCTTTCCCTTCCATCCATTAGAGTATCTGTCTGGTTGTCTCAATAGAATTCTTAGCATGTCACCCAAGGCCTCCGAGGGTCATTCCAGATCTGTTCTTGCATGTTCCATGGCTGGAGAACTTCCCTAGGGCCAGAAATCGTCAACTTATCATCAAGGTCTGCCCCTCCAAATCCTCTTCACTCTTCCTGAGCTCCTTTCTCCCCCAAAGTCACACTCTGACTGTTAGTATTCATTCCATCTTAGACTGACTGGTACAGTGACTTTCATTTCTTTTTTAATCATTATTTTATTTTTTTAATATTATAAGAAAATTGCACCATTTTGACTTTCCCTTTGTCCCTTGAAACCCTTTCACAAAGCCTCCTTCTTGCTCATTATCAATTTTTTGGTCTCTTTTTTCTTCAATTGAGATTTTACACACACACACACACACACACACACACACACACACAGCGAGAGAGAGAGAGAGAGAGAGAGAGAGAGAGAGAAAGAGAGAGAGAGACAGACAGAGAGGGAGAGAGTCATTCAAAAATACCACTGCTTCAGTGTCTATAAAATTAAATTAATGCATGTTTTCTGGACTGAGCATTTGGTATTGGATAACTAAATGAATTGTCCTTTTCTCCCACTATGAGGGTCCCTTTGTTGTCTATAGGTTTTGTTTATTTATTTTGTAGCATTGGGGTGTCCTGGGCATCCCTGCCCACTTTGCAATATCTGTTGTGGTTGTTCTTCAGTTCATGCCTAGGTTGTCATGGTGAGGGACCTTATGGGTTAGCTCCTGACATTCCTGGGAGGCACCATCTCACAGCAAACTCCCTGATCTCTGTTCTAACAATCTTTCTGTCCCCCTTTCCACTATGTTCCTGGTGTCCATTGTGACTGGGCTCCATCATGCTGCACTTTTGTTAGTTTTCTATTCTCTAATGGTCTCTGTCTGTTGGAAAAAGAAGTTTCCATGATGATACATTAGGACCCCAATTCTCTGTGGGTATAAGAAAAATATTTGGAATGTAGTTAGAGATCATGCTGTCTTGGTAAATTGGCAATTACTGCTTCTACAGATTACTTTACTGTATTTATCCCTGGGTGGTTGGCTAGGTTTCCTGGACCAGTTCTGATTTCCCCCTTCTGAAGTCTGATTAAGGATCTGCGGTTACCACTTATCTATGTATCCTTAGTGTTTTCTTACCATGCTAGGTATTGCCATAGCATGTGCCTATCCAGCATTCTGTCACAAGTGTAGCTCAGGTGTTGAAGGCTCTTAGCCATGGACAAGAAAGCCCCAAGGGTGATTCTCTGTCTTGTCCTCAAATACAGCTGTAGAAGTTCTCAGCTGGCCACACAGCTGCTTTGGCTTTGAGGTAAACATGCAGATTTTTACCAAGGCCTTGAATGAAGTATAACAGTGTCTTGCACATGCACCCAGGCCACATCATCATTGTTTCGCACACTTGGAATTTTAAATGGTCAGACCGTCTTCCCCTAATTCATCTTAATGATGCTTTTATTTTATGGAATGCATGGATCTGCAAGCACATGCCCCAAATCAGTGCTACACTGTGTTAAGAGTACAAGGATACCCAAATGGGCTTCGTGTGGCTGGAGAGAGGTCTCAGCAGCTGCAGACAATAGCTTCCCTTTCAGAAGACCAGTTCACCCATATTGAGGGGATTCCATTCTATCCACCTGTAATTTCAGTTAGAGAGCATGGATCTCCCTATTCTGTCCTTCATAAGGACCTAAGTATTTAGCATGTACTCAGGAACTCATAAATCAATTAATCTTTTTTGTTTGTCCATTTGTTTTGTTGTTGTTGTTATTTTTTGCTTTTGTTTTAGAGACAGGGACTCACTGTCCACCGTGAGTGTCCAGGAACTCTGTCTGTAACCAGAGACCTGATTCCCTCTGACTTCCATGTGCTGTGATTAAGGACATGTACCAGCACCAACCCGACCAATAAATATCCCTTTTTCTAATGGATTTGGCTTCATACTTCAGTGGGCATAGTGAACAGATGTTTATGGAGGCTGTCAGAACATGTTAAGAAGCATTCATGTGCCAAAGAAATTTGGACAGTCTTGGAACTTCTTAGGTCTTGCATATTCTGGTAAAAGAACTCCTTGTCTATGAAACTCAGTGTAAGGAGGTGGACATATTTCTGTTATGAGGAGGTTTTGCCTACCAAAGGGACAGTCTGATCAAGCAGTAAACAAATTCCCAGTTGGTCCTGCATTATAAATATCTCTAATTCAAGGATTCCCCCTGAAGGTCATTCTCACAGCAGGGCTGTTACAAAGTCCAGGACTGTTGATAGGGTGGAGAAATCATGGGTGTGGGTTGGGGAGGTAAACTGTCTCTGCCACTTTGTAGGGCACTGAGCCCTCTTTGGAAGGTGTCTTTTCCAGCACTACAGGTCATTAACCTACTTTTGATGTCAGGAGGAATAGAGTTTCATAATCTATTAGCATTGTACTAGCATCTGTGATTCAGTTACTTATAGCGGGAATCTTGGTTTTCCCTATACATCACTTGCAGATGAGATGGAAAGTGATTATATCCAGTCTCAAGCTATACTAGTATATGGTGATTTGTGTAAGAATTGGTTAGCAGTTCCTGATTGTTACTATTTAAGATGCTGAAAGTGTAAAACCCTTCAATTAATATTATTGTAATGATGCTACTACACAACTGAGGTAAAGGCTTCATAATTCAACTAGAAATTATAGTCTGGTCATCTACTGTTTTCTTCACAATGACTCTGAAGAATTCCCTTCTTTGGAATTTGAGGTTTCCTGTAAGTTCTCATAGGCACAGGGGCATCTCAGGAAACTCAAGTAAGCCTCAACCAGGCTATGCTGCCCAAGATGATCATAACCTTGACATTGTGATCCTCCAACCTCCACCTGGCTCCTTGGGAGTGCTTCTTAGCACTTGTGCTGAACTGGGTTTCAAGCCAGGACTTCCTTTGTGCTAGATAACTCTCTACCAATGTCACTATATCCTCTGCCCCCTTATATGATGCTAAAATCTTCATGACACAAGATAGTAAACCAAATATTCTTCCATTTGTGACTGTTCCTATACTTATTATTTTGTTCAGAATATAGTCCATCATAAAAATAGAAAACCCCACACCAAACAACCAAGACAAGGAATCTACCTAGAGAAACCAGCATGCGTATGGGTGTTTTTAAGCAACATGATAGGTTACCTTGCTTTTGAGTGTTCCTAAGCAAACAATATAGTAAAAGTGCTACATGGAGATATTTACACTGCTGGCCATAGAAGGGATGTAGTTTGTCTGGTTTCCTCTGAGACCACTTTCACAAACGTATGTCCAGTGATTGCTGTTACACAGCTACTCACACAGATTCATTCCGCTTCTGTGTCTCAGTGCATAAATGGTGTCATTTGATACCTCAGTTGATGTAGTGAGCTGAGGAGTTCCACATCACCTGAGAATGATGACACCCTTAATTTCTGTCACTATTTCAGCTCTTACCTGGAAAAATGGCCTTATAAGATATATAGCTTCCTTACTGTTCAACATTTCTGTTCACATAAGGGTCATTGTGATCACTTCATCCTCCTTTGACAGTCTTAAGATTAAAGTCCAACAGTTCTTGAGTTTGTGCACAAGTGTGTGTCCTGTATCCAAGGAGACTGAACCCAAAGTGCCATGCATGCATGGAAAGCAGTCTACCACTGAATGTCATCCCTAGGCTACGGAATCCCAGAACATGGCTCTTTGCAGGTACATTATAATATCACCACATAACATCACCTATGACAGCATGAAGTTATTTCCAGGACAGACAATATTAAGAGCAAACTCACCATAGGCAAACTATACTAAACCCACAAATAGGAGACTGGTGTGTCAGAAATGATGAATGTTGACATAGAGCTGTCATTAAAACATGTCAAAGGCATTTTGAAAAAAATGTACGGGGCCTTGAATTGTTATAGTACTAGCACATATGTCCACTGTAGAGGATAGGTATGGAAAGACCCTGTAATTTGGATGTATGCACATGTGCACATATATGTAATTGGGGTATTCCCAATCATCTATTTACCACATTTGGACATGAGCCTGCATTCCATCTCATTTTAGTCCTAATCCCAATCACATTCTGCAAGCATTTATTACTTCTTTCTCCTGGATGTTGGGAGCTTGTGTCCCTGCCATTGGTAAGCATGGTGCCAGCAGAGCCAGGGGATATGTGGAGTGATTTGGAGTGAAAAAGCCTGTATTTGAACCCTCTACCTGAAATGCCTAGAGACTGGCCTTTGGACCCATGACATATTTCTTTCCTGGTCTGCAAAATAGGTGCTACTAACCCAGGTTGAGTGACAGCACTGATGCAATTAGGAAATGAGCTACCCATGTGATTGCACTTTATGGATGGTGAAGCCTTTTATAGAGTGTGATGTCAGTATTTTTCAAGCTGAAGAGGAAATGATGACAGTATCATAATAGCGATTCTCCTGTCTTTCTCCTTTTAGTCCTCAAGCTGTGGTAATGCAAGTAGGAATGGTGGCATCAACAACACCAGTCGAGAACATATACCAGAGAATGGTGAAAAGCAGAGCGTGCCTGAAAGTAACTCCAACATTGCTGAGTTCTCCCAGGAGGAGTATGCAATGAACCAAGAACAAGGTCCTTATTCTCTTATTAACAAGATCTTGAAGGAGGCTCACTTTTACAGGCTACAGAGGAGAGGACAATCTCCAACATAATGGCCTAGATTTGCCTCATCCATTGTTTATATAAAGCAATGAAATTAACACAAAGCAGTCTTGGATTTGTCTGTAGTTTCACTGAGAGATCAATGGGCATTTGTACTCTTCAACTATTTTGATCCACACCTTCTAATGCCAAGAGTATTCCTTGACAATTTTCTGGTTTCCGATTCATGTGAAATAGCAACAGCAGGACTTCTCCTGATACTGAATGGCTTATATGTCCAGTTTAATTTGGGTTCTAAGTCACTCTTTTGGGTCTCCATGTTAAATGTGGTTTTAAAATGTGACTCCTTCTTCTGAAAGCCTAAATGGTCTGGGAAAGTGTGTGGTAGTCATTAAAACATGAAAGAAGAAACACCATCAACAAACAAGCCAACACAAAACTGGTCATGGGCATTGGGAGGAGAGAGAATGTGACTTGTTCTCATTCTGTAATGAATGGCATGGATGCTCCTCACAAGGGAGATGCTACACAGAAATCGCTATCTACCTGTAATGTGGACAATGTGAGTCCATGCTGTTGTTAAATTTAAGGCTGTGTATAGTAACTGCACTCTTTGTATTCCAAGGGAGAAGCATTCTTCCTTTAATGTCCCCATGTGTTCCCTTCACACCTGTGGAATGCACTGGTAACTCTGTCAGGGAAGTGCATAGCAATGCTGTGGCTTAAGTGCAAAATCCAGATATGAACAGCTTATGTGTTGTTCCTGACAGTTCCATTTGTTATGTCTAATGAAAATAAAGTATAACCTAGTGGACCTCATATCTCACTTGAGAGGAATTGTGAAGCTGGGTGGGATGCCTGTCTGTTGTATAACAAGCCTTTTATGGGGAAGATGGCATTTCACATCATCAAATGATACGGATGTATGGGGTGTGGTAGTCCAGGGAAACACAGCCTGCCTAGCCTGTGGCACACCAATTTATGGTAAAAATATCAATACAATTAATGAGGCTTATGATGTGTGAAGTGAGGCCCCAGTAGAAGAAAGGCAATGACATTTAGTGATGGATATTTTTCTGTGGTTGGGATAACTGGAGTACCCTGCCAGGCCTGGCTATTAAGATTGTGCTGTGGGGAGGATCCCACCTCAGTTCCTCACACGTGTGATCCAGACAAGTTAAAAGCCACTGGGCACACTGAGCTGTACAGTTTTAATTAACTGCAATCTACTTTCAAATAATAACAGCCCTTTCCTGAGTAATGAAGCCCCCACCACAGTGTGTTCCCACGTCCTGATCACACTCTTTGGTGGACTGTTTGCTGAAGGAGCAAACCGGGGTATGTTTCTCACATTCACAAGATAGCAGGTAGCATCTTCATGAGCCATTTTCAGAACATTAGGAGTGTTGCTGATGATCTCAAAACATCAAGTGTGTTTCAAAGACTGGGTGTACAAGAGAGACTCCAATTATGCCTTGATTGCAGTTGTCATGGTAATGCACTAGCAGCATTATTTACCTGTATGCTTGCACCATGCTAACCACTCCCAGCCATTTTGAAGGGGACAGACATTATGATTTTCTCTCATGAGAGGTTGCAGATCCTTGTTCCTTAAATGTCATGACTGAACTTGAGGCCCTGTGAGGATTCTGGACAGAAGGTGTAGGCTGAAGTGTAGGTTGTTAATCTCAACCTGAATCCACTGTGTCAGAGAAAGTTAATAACCTGGGAAAAAAAGAGATTTTTCTGACAGGATGGAGTGAGTGTGGTTGCCTTGGTTACTGGGAGAGAGAGCTGGGGCTCATGGAGACTGTCACATGCCCAGCCTCTTTCTACAGGATCCAGGCCTGATGCAGGAGTGTAGAGGACATGTTCACTACTTCAGAGCCTTCTCAACAATAGGATTTTCCTGAAGGTGCTCTGAGTGTGTTTGTTACAAGCAAAGACACAGAGCTCAAGGACACAGGATGTGTACACAAGCTCTGTCATCCATTGATTTTCAACAAGAGTGTGCAGATTGGCAGACATTTCCTCCTTGTGCAAAGAATCAGGGACTGTGAGATCCTGTGTGGCACTGGTCCCCCAGTCCCAGATGCTAGTCTTTCTGTGCTGGTGGCCCTTTCATGGTGCATGTGCTGGGAAATTTCATGCAAGTGCTGAAATACAGCATTGGTTAGATTCCATGGTCTGATGACCATACAAAGGAATTCTCAAGATTGAAGATAGCATCTCTCTCTCTCTCTCTCTCTAGGTGCAGAATTAAAGAAATTGTGAATCTTATCACATCATATATTCAGTCACAGGTTATAGCGCTAATTGAGCATAAATATGTATGTATGTTTGTTTGTATGTATGTATGCATGTATGTATGTATGTATGATAACCTCACTGTCTGTGGAATCTGATAACAAAGAAGACCCTAAGGGAGACATACAAGGATCTGTGTAGTAAGGGTAAATGGGAAACAGACAAGCTCATCTGAGTAAATCAGGAGCATGAGAGGGAGGATGGTGGTCAGGGAGAGGGGAAGAAGTAAGGGAAATGAGGTTAATGTGAGGGAATGGGATAGTTTAATTTGGCGAAGGGAAGAGAGGGGAGCATGGGAAGAAATATCATGATACCAGAGCCATTATGGGATTAGTGGGAAAACTGGCACTAGGACAATTCCCAGGAATAAACACAGATGACCCCAGTTAAAACTCCAAGTAATAGTGGAGAGAGTGCTTGAACTGGCCTTCCCCTGTAATCAGATTGAGGACTACCACAATTGTCATGATAGACCCTTCATGTGGTCCCTAATGGAAGCACATGCAGAGATCCATAACTAATCACTGGGATGAAATCTCAGAGTACACTTGAAAAGAGGTAGGAGTAATAATAATAGCAAAGGTGTCAAGACCAGGATTGGGAGAACCACAGAGACACAAGATCCAAGAAAATGGGAGCTCACTAACTTCAGACTGACACTTGGGGAACCTGCATAGGAGCCAGTAGGCCTGTTGAATGTGGGTGACAGTGTGTGAGGTGGGACATTTGTGGGGCCGCTGGAAGAGGGAGAAGTATCTCTCAATAGTACATGAACTGGCTTTTTGGAGCCCTTTTCCTATGAAGAGAAACTTTGCCCTGTCTACACACAGGTACACACTGGAAGGAAGGGATGGGTAGACAAAAATGTAAGAGAACAGTCAACAACAGAAAGATCAATATGATGCCACTATAGTCTAGGGACTCCACACTACCAACACTTCCCAACAAAGATGGAGCAGAATAGAACAACCCTAAAGTCAAATTCACAAAGATGATAGATACCCTAAAAAAGGAAATGAGAAAGTCCTTAAAGAAATGAAAAAAAAAAAAAAAGACAATCCAAAAATTGCAAGAAATAATTCAAACAGTGCAAGGTTAGAAAGCTGAAACAGAGACAATAACAAACAATGTTTGAGGGAATGATGGAAATGGAAAAGCTGGGTAAATGATCAGGAACTGCAGATTCAAACATAACCAACAGAATAAAAGAGAGAATCTCAGCTATTGAAGATATACTTGAGGAAGATTTATTGACCAAAGAAAATCCAAAGTCCAACAAATCCCTAACACAAAATGTCCAATAAATATGGGACATCATGAAAATGCCAAAGCTAAAATAATAGGTAGAGAAGGTAAAGAAACTCAACTCAAAGATGCAGAAAATATATTCAACAAAATCATAGAAGAAGTACAACCAAATACAAAGTATAACCAAATAGAGTGGTTACAAAACACCAAATAGAATGGACCACAAAAAAAGTCCCCTCAGCATATATTGATCAAAAAACCAAACATAGAGAATAAAGAAAAAATATTAAGAGCAGCAAAAGAAAAAGGCCAAGTAACATGTAAAGGCAAACCTATCAGAATTACACCTTATTTATCCATGGATATTCTGAAGGCAAGAAGGTCCTGGATAGATATTCTGCCAAAACTAAGAGACCACAGATTCCAGCCCAGACCATTATACTCAGTAAATCTTTCAATCAATATAGATGGAGAAAACAAGATATTCAATGACAAATCCAGATTCAAACAATACATATCCAAAAACCCAGACCTACAAAAAGTACTAAAAGGAAAACGCCATCCCAAGGAAGTTAACTACACCCACAAAAACATAGGCAATAGATAATTCCACTTTACCAACAGCCAAAAACTCACCTATATAAAAAAAGAAAGGCTAACAGAATGGATACCAAGACAGAATTCACCCTTCTGCTGCATACAAGAAACACACCTCTACCTCAAAGACAGATGTTATATCAGAATTGGAAAAGATTTTTTCCAATCAACTGGACATAGGAATGAAGTGGGTGTAGCCTTCCTAATATCTAACAAATTAGACTTTAAACCAAAATCAATCAAAAGATATGAAGGAGGTCATTACTTATTCATCACAGGAGAAACACATCAAGTCTCAATTCTGAATGTCTATGCCCAAATACAAAGGCACCCACATTTGTAAAGGAAACATTACTAGAACTCAAATCTCACATAAATCCTCACACTCTTGTATTGGAGACTTCAACACCCCACTCTCACCACTAGACAGAACCAATATAAAGAAACATAACAAAAAAAAGGTAAAAGGTATTAACAGAAGTTATGACCCAATTAGGGTCATAACAGACAACTATAGAACATTCCATCCAAGCACAAAAGAATAGACCTTACTCTCAGTGCCACATGGAACCTTGTCTAAAATCGACCACATATTTGGCAATATAGCAAACCTCAATAGGTATAAAAACATTGGAATAACCCCCTGTATATTATCAGACAACCATGCTTTAAAGTTAGAGATCAAAAACAACACAAATTGCATGAACCCTAAAATCTCACTGAAATTGAACAATGTGCAATTGCACCATTTCTGGGTCAAGGAAGAAAAAGAAAGAAAGACTTCCTAGAATCCAATGAGAATGAGCACACAACATACCCAAACTTATGGAACAATTTGAAAGCAGTGCTAAGAGGAAAGTTCAAAGCACTAGGTATCCACAAGAAGAAACTGGAGAATAGTCACACTAGAGAATTAAGAGCACAACTGAAAGCTCTCAAACAAAAAGAAACAAACATACCCAGGAGGATTAGATTCCAGGAAATAATCAAATTGGGTGAAATCGATAAAGTAAAAGCTAAGAAAATAATACAAAGAATCAATGTAACAAAAAGAGTTGGTTCTTTTAGAAAAATCAACAAGATAGACAAAGCTTTATCCAAACTAACCAAAAGGTAGAGAGAGAGCATGCAAATTAAGAAAATCATAAATGAAAAGGGGGGACATAATGACACATAGAGAGAAAATCCAGAGAATCTTCAGGTCATACATTTAAAACCTGTACTTTACAAAATTAAAAAAGGTAATGGAAATGGACAATTTTTCTGGATCGATATCAGTTACCAAAATTAAATCTAGAACAGATAAGCAATTTGAATAGATCTATAACCACTAATGAAATAGAAGCAGTCACCAAAAGTCTCTTAAATAAAAAAAAAAAAAAAAAAAAAAAAAAAAAAAAAAAAAGCCCAGGGCCAGATGGTTACAGTGCAGAATTCTACCAGAAATTCAAAGAAGAGGCAATATCAATATTCTTCAAAATGTTCCACACAATAGAAGGAGAAGCATTATTGCCAAACTCTTTTTGTGAGGTTACAATCACCTTATTACCCACATTGCACAAAGATACAATTAAGAAAGGGAACTACAGACCAATATCCCTCATGAACACTGATGCAAAAATACTCAATAAAATGCTGGCAAATCGGATATAAGAACACATCAGGGAAATCATCCACCATGATCAACTAGGGTTTACCCAAGGGATACAAGGATGGCTCAACATACAAAAATCCATCAATGTAATCCACCATATAAACAAAGTGGAAAAAATCCACATAATCATCTCAATAGATGCTGAGAAAGCCTTTGCAAAAATCCAACACCCATTCATGATAAAGGACTTGGAGAGATCAGGGGTAACAGGAACATACCTAAACATAATAAAAGCAATATACAGTAAACAAACAGCCAACATGAAACTAAATGGGGAGAAATTTAATGGGATTTCTCTAAATCAGGAGCAAGACAAGGCTGCCTATTTTCTCTCTCTCTTCAGTATTGTACTTGAAGTTCTAGCTAAAGCAATAAGGGCACAAAAGGTGATCACAGGGACAAAAATTGGAACGGAAGAAGTCAAACTCTCATTATTTGCAGCCGGTATGATAGTTTACATAAGTGACCCAAAAACCTCTACCAGGGAACTCCTACAGCTGATAAACATATTCAGCAAAATAGCAGGATACAAGATTAACTAAAACAAAAATCAATAGCCCTACTACATATAGAAGATAAAGGGACTGAGAAAGAAATCAGAGAAACATCACCCTTTTCAATAGCCACAAGCACCATAAAATATCTTTGGCTAAGGATTTCTGAATCTTCTTCGAATCCCCCATGACAGCACCCCTTACCAGCAGGAAGTAGTTTGGAAAGAACAACGCCCAAATTCCCAAATATTGTCTATAAATGTTTGTTTTCATTTAAATGGACTTGGTTATATAAAATAAAAAAATAAATTTGAAAAAAATTACAAACAACTCTTCAATTAAATATTGTGTGGCAAAAAAAAAAATCTTTGGCTAATGCTAACCAAACAAGTGAAAGACCTAAATAATGAACACTTTAAGTCTTTAAATAAAGAAATTAAAGAAGAGACAAGAAAATGGAAAGATCTCCCATGCTTTTGGATAGGTAGGAGCAATATAGTAAAAATGGCAATCTTGCCAAAAGCAATCTACAGATTCATTGCAATCCCCATCAAAATCCAGACACAGTTCTTCACATACCTTGAAAGAACAATACTCAACTTTATATGGAAAAGCAATAAACCTAAACATATAGTATAGCCTAAACAACCCTGTACAATAAAGGAACTTCCAAAGGCATCACCATCCCTGACTTCATCCTCTATTATAGAACTATAGTCCTGAAAACTTGGTATTGGCACAAAAATAAACCAATGGAATTGAATTGAAAACCCTGATATTAACCCATATATACACAAACACTTGATATTTTACAAAGAAGCTAAAATTATACAAAGGAAAAAGGAAAGCTTCTTAAACAAATCATGCTGGCATAAATGGATGCTGGTGTGTAAAAGACTACAGATAGATCCATATCAATCGTCATGCAGAAAACAAATCCAAATGGATCAAAGACCTCAACATAAATCCAGCCACACTGAAGCTCTCAGAAGGGAATATGGGAGGTACCCTTGAACGAATTGGTACAGGACAATACTTCCTGAACACAACACCAGCAGCACAGACACTGAGATCAACAATTAATAAGTAGTACCTCCTGAAACTGAAAAGCTTCTATAAAGCAAAGTTCACAGTCTATAAGACAAAATGGCAGCCCACAGATGGGAAAAGACATTCACCAACCCCATATCTGACAGAGGGCTAATTTCCAAAATACATAAAGACATCAAGAAGCTAGTCACAAACACCAAATAATCCAATTAAATAGTGGGGAACAGAACTAAATTTAGAATTCTCAATAGAGGAATCTGAAATGGCTGAAAGTGTTCAACATCCTCAGCCATCAGGGAAATGCAAATCAAAACAATTCTGAGATACCATTTTACTCCTCTCAGAATGACTAAAATAAAAATCATCAAGACAGTTTATGCTGGAGAAGATGTGGAGAAAGGGAACACTCCTCCACTGCTGGTGGGAGTTACTCAGATAAAGGGGAATCAGTCTACCATAAGATCCAGAAATTCCACTCTTAGGCATATACCCAACTGATGCACATTCATACAACAAGGACATCTGTTCAACTATGTTCATAGCAGCATTATTTATACTAACAAGAACCTGGAAGCAACCTAGATACCCCTCAACTGAAGAATGGGTAAAGAAGATGTTGTACATTTACACAAAGGAGCACTACTCAGCGCAGGGGTCGGGGTGCAATGGAATCATGAAATTTTCAGGCACGTTAATGGAACTAGAAGAAAGTATCCTGAGTTAGGTAACCCAGTCACAAAAAGACAAACACGGTATGTACTCACTCATATGTGGATTTTAGACATACAGCAAAGGATCACCAGCCTACAATCCACACTGCCTGAAAAGCTAGCAAACAAGGAGGACCCTAAGAGAGATGTACATGTTCCACCTGAGAAGGGCATAGTGACAAGTTCTCCTGAGCAAATTGGGATCATGGAGATAGGGGTGAGGGCATTAGGAGAAAGAGAAGGAGAAAGAGGAGGGCAGAGGGGGACATGAGGGAGTAGGAAGATTGAGTCGGGAGAAGAATAGAGGAGGTAACCCAGTCACAAAAAGAGGAACATGTATGTACTCACTCATATATGGATTTTAGACCTAGAGCAAAGGATCACCAGCCTATAATTCACACCACCAAAGGAACTAGGATACAAGGTGTATTCTAAGAGATTCATATAAAGTCCCTCACAGAAGAGGGAAGGGACAAGAAGGAACTAGGATACAAGGTGTATTCTAAGAGATTCACATAAAGTCCCTCACAGAAGAGGGAAGGGACAAGTCCCCCAGAGCACATGGGAAGTGGGGGGGGGGCAGTGAATGGAGAGAGAAGTAGGAGACAGAGAAGGGGAGGAGAGGAAAACACATGGGACTAGGAAGATTGAGTCAGGGTAAGAATAGAAGAGGAGAGAAGGAGAGAGAGAGGAGAGAGAGACAGAGAGAGAATGCACATAAAAGAGGGAGCCATTATTGGTTTGAAGAGAAAACTGAACCTAAAGAAAGGTCTAGAGACCTACAAGACTGCCTCAACTACAAATATGAGCAACAGTGGAAAGGCTACCATAAATGTTCTTCCCAGATAGTGAGATCAACAACTAACTTATCCATGGAGCCCTCATCTAATACCTGTTGGAAACAGATGGAAACTGAGTCGAACTAGAATCCAAATGGATGGAGAGGACAAGACTGGGTTGTGGAAACACATAGAGACAGCTGACCTGAACAAGGGGGAGCTAACGGGCCCCCAGACTGATAGCTGGGAAGCCAGCATGGGACTGTCTCAGACCCCCTGAACATGGGTCTCAGCTAGAAGACCTGAGCAGTCTAAGGGACCTCAGACAGTGGGACCAGCATGTATCCCTGGTGCACAAAAGGACCTTGTGAACACAT
This sequence comes from Phodopus roborovskii, assembly GCF_943737965.1. Taxonomy (NCBI): domain Eukaryota; kingdom Metazoa; phylum Chordata; class Mammalia; order Rodentia; family Cricetidae; genus Phodopus; species Phodopus roborovskii. Next base: position 143,149 of record NW_026126100.1, on the reverse strand, counting down.
CCCCCATGTAGGGTTACTGCCTTAACCTAGAGACAGGAGAGAAGTCCTAATCCCTACTTCAAATGACCTGACAGATCTACATGACTCCACCTGGATGGCATTGCCCTACATGTGGAATTGGGATGGGGGGATGGGAGAGGAGGATGGTCAGGGTGCATGTGAGGGGGCAGAGAGGGTAAAGGGGGGAGGGAGGGAGAGGGAACTGGGATCGACATGTAAAATCTAAAGTTAATAAATTAATAAAAATAAAAGAGATACCATAATAGAGGGATCCAATATAGTTTTTAAAGAGAAATCTGACCCTAGGAAAATGTCCAGAGATCAACAAAGATGACCCCAACTAGGATTCTTAGCAATAGGGGAGAGGCTACCTTAATTGTCCTTCCCCAATAATGAGATTGATGACTACCTTATATGCTGCCCTAGAGCCTTGTTCCTGAATAAGTGTGTTAGTTAGGAGGTCCTGGTAGTCTATGGGGCCTCTGGTAGTGGATCAGTACTTATCCCTAATATACAAATGGACTTTGTGAGCCCATCCCACATGGAGGGATAGTCTCTCAGCATAGACACACTGGGGAGGCCCTAGGCTCTACTCCAAATAATATGACAGATTTTGAAAATTTCCCATGGAAGACCTCACCCTCCCTGGGGAGCAGAAAAGGGAGGAGGAAAGGGTGAGAGAACTGGGATTGGCATATAGAACAAACTTGTTTCAAATTTAAATGAAAATATTATCAAAAAAGAATGTAAAAAATAAAATGAAATATGTACATAAACACACACACACACACACACACACACACACACACACACACACACACAATGCCCTTACTTTCTTTGGAACTTAGAAATGGCCATATAATTTTCACAATGACAAATACTTTGTCATGGTGAGGTCCACATGGCTGAACTTTGCAAAGCTCCATTTCAAGTAAAATCACTACAGATAAGCCCTGAGCCTTGACATCAAAATCATGAACAATAGATCCAAGTAGAACCACACCATGGAGCTTGAGAATTACTGTTCCTATTCAGACTCATCCCCCAAATCCAGAAATAAAATGAATTAAAGAATTGGATTGCCTTCTCACGGACTCAGGTTTAACTAAAGACTGGGAAGGACAGATATTATGTAGGTCCCTACTCCCTAGAAAAGATCAAGAACACGAGGAAAGCCCCTGAGGTATAACATTCCATCATGCCTACATAGCACCATGGACCAAATCCCACCACTTTATGTGTCTGTTGTGGTCATCCCTACGGAAACACACTGCATTTTGATGCCATCACAGTGTACATATGCCCAAATGTGAATACCAGTCTTTGAGGAAAAACAACTTGGAACATGCTTAATGGGCATCAAAGTTAGTGGGATGCAATATAACCCAGGCTTTCTGCCTCCATTTTTCATTATTCGTGTTGTTGTTTTGACTTATTCTACATAAGTGTGATTCTCCCAGAACTTCATAAGTGACCAGAGTGGGAGAAAATTCCCAGACATTTCTCTGCCTCTTGGTCTTGCATTCTGGGAATAAAGGTGAGACTTACCATGCCCAGGCAGTGGGTTTGAGGTCTCAGAAGCTCAAGCCATGCCAGGTGGCTCACTCACTGTCTCTTCCCATTGCATGGGGACCCTGATGTAGAAGTCTCTGGTACCTCTCCAGATCCTTGTCTGCCTGCATTTTGCCATGCTCCCCATATGACAATAATGGACTAAACCTCTGAAGTATAAGCCAGTCTGAATTAATGGTTTCCCTTTGTAAGGGTTGTCATGGACATGGTGTTTAATCACAGCTGGAAAACCCTAACTGAGACTCCTGAAGACTCTAACCTAACATGCAATCATCCCCACTCATAGTGAGGTCTCCTTATAAGACCTGAGGTGCACATACAACACAAGACCCAGGGAGAACTGAGTACTGTGCAGGTGGGGGTGGAGTGGTGTTGGTGATGTCCTTTGAGAAAGCATCCTCGTGAGGTTACCTCTTGCCTGCTTTATTGATGGTGGCTCTCGCCACTTCTGTCCATTGCTGGCTTACTGAGCCTCTCCGAGGTTTGGCCTCTAGCCGTGTTAATGCCAAGTGAGTGAGCTGAAATTGCTCACCAACTTCAGACTTCATTGTATTTCCTTGCTTTGTGATGTTTGGGTGTATAACACAGATGACATTGTGTGAGGGAAAAGTCCACAATGGGCCATCTATAGGGATTCAAGGTAATGAGGGCATTTTGGGACCAAAACCATAGACACCAGGAGAAAAGACAAAGAAAGGAACACTACTTTTAGTTCTTCAATGCACCCAGCATGCTGACCTGATAGACACCCTTGCAGCAGGGCTGTTTTCCCCAAACCCACACACCTTCAATAATAATAATGGCTTTCTGAGCTCATACACTCAGTGTCCAAATTAAATAGCTGCTTGCCTGATTGGCATCTTTTCCTAGCAGCTACTAATGGGATTCTTCTGGGAAGAGTTAGGTGCACATTCACCTAGGAGGCAGGCTTGTCCCCACATGTCCACACAGTGTTCAGATGACTTCCAAACAGTTTTGAGAACAAAGAAAGACAGCTTTAGAGCAAAGGAACTCAACATCTTGTGTCCTGTCTAGCTCTCTTGGGTATGAGGGACGTGGGGTGCACTGTTTATTTCAGGCATGTCAATTGAGGGGATACAAGTAGAAAATATAGAGGAATGTGCTTGTGCAAAGGAAGAAGTGGCTCACCAGCAAGTGAGTCTTGGATCTCTGTCATGAGCTGCTATGGGGACTGAGCAGTTTGGACAGAAAGAGTTGCAATGGGACCAGTTGAGATAGAGAAAAACTTCCAAGTACTCCCTGCGTTTTTGAAACGTTTCAATTTCATATATCCCTACACCATGGGGTCTCTTTTACTAGTTGTTGATCTTAGTTTTTGTGTTAATTTGTTCTATTCAGACAGTTGTCTCTTGTTTCAATATGTAGCATGAATAATAAAATTGCAGAAACATATTTTATGGTTCAACCTGAAGATGAAAAAAGCAAAGCATCCAACCACTAGAGTTCTTACCTCTACTAAGGCTGGGGTGATACTGTCCTCAGCATGATTGCAGACTGAATGCAGTGCATTCCCGTCTCTACCTGACTTATATTTCTCTCTAGTTCTGGATTTAAAGGCATGCCATTCAGTGCCTGAGCTGAATGTCTTATTCCTGTGGCTATCTTTGCACTCTGATATTTATACAAGCTTTATCTGTTAGATCATAAACAAAAAGTCACCACAACCTATGTTCAAGGTTGTGCCCCAATTTTCTCTTCTGTCAGGTTCAGTGTATCTGGTTTTATATTGAAGTCTTGGATGATCTTGGACTTGAATTTTGTGCAGGGTGATAAGATTATCCTTTGTATATAGGAGGGCACCTGATTCCTTTGGGTTAGTTGTCCAACTAGACACTTCACTGAATATGTTTGTCAGCTATAGATGTTCTCTGTTGTAACATTTAGGGATACTTATCATCTGCAAATCACAACACTTTTGCCTTTTCCTTTCAAATTTGATCTTGAGTTGACTTTTACTCTAGTTTAAGACTTCTAGTACTTTATTGCATAGTCTAGTACTGCATTGAATATGTATGGAGAATGTATACAACTTTGTCTTGTTCTTGGTTGTACTGGAATTTCTTTGAGTTTCTCTCCATTTAAGTTGATGATGGTTACTGATTTAGTGCAAGCTCTCTTTACTCTATTAATGTAATTCCCTTTTATTCCTAATCTACATAGGACAATTATCATGAATTAGTGCTGCATTTATTCAGTGGATTTTTAAAAATTTATTGAGATGAGCATATGGATTTGCCTTTCAGTCTCTTTACACGGTGGATTAAAATTACTGATTTTTGTATGGTGAACTATCCCATCAAATCCGGGATGAAGCCTACTTGATCATCATGCATGGTCCTTCTGACATGTTCTTGGACTCATTTTGCAAGTAGTTTATTGAGTATGTTTAGTATGTCCATAAGGAAAACTGTTCTATAATACTGCTGAAGGATAGAACAGGACACAGACACAAGAGGAAATCTGAGATGTCAAGCTTTCATCCTTCCTTATAGATATCCTATGGGCCTAAGTGAGGATTTGATGTATTTTCCTTACTTAAGAATCCAAAACAGATTCTAAGTGCCTGTTATATACCCAGGGTCTAGGACAGACAGAAGAGTCCAAGGCTGAGAAGGATGCTGGCACAGGCACTGAGTCCTGGATTCCCTGTGACCAGGAAAGTGTCATCACTGTAAGTACAGCATCTGTGCCAGTCCACAATATTTTCCCATATACCTCCTCACTTGTAGGTGCCAGGTGCTAAGTGGTTTGGAAATGGTAGATGGGAGTGACACTGTCACAGAGAGGTTTTACATGTCCATCACTGGATGAGACATTGGCTCTCATGAGTGTGTGTTATATTCTGAGAACACCCGTGTAATGGTAGAAACATCCTCCTGAATCTGAATGGCACTCAAGAGCTGTCAGGCAGAGGGTTCTCTCCTTCCTGGAAACTCAATTTGAACAGGCTCTCAACAACTCCAGCAGAATGAGAATCATCAGAGGTACAGCTTCATTTGCACAAAGACACCATCTAGACTGGGGGTCAAGTAAAACCATGGAGATTGATAATGAAGAAGTGGTACCCATAAACAGTGTTTCTCGGTTATTTGAATCATGACTTGTGCTGTTGTTCCCTCTTCCCCCATCCGTTGCACGTTGTTCTTAAAGAGTAAAGGGGAGTGAAAAACATAATGTGGCTGACATGTAGCAAATTCTTCACTGTACTTTTCACAGTGAGAACAAGGGTTGCATTCCCAGCAACCAGAAGGCTCAGCTCACAGAGCTGCTTCTGAGACTGAGTGGAAGGAGAACAGACGCTCCCAAACAGTACTCTCCCTAAAGGTGTCACATCCTTCCATCCCCCTTTGTCTTTCCTCCAGGTTTGAACATCTTTGGGTAAAGAACCTAGAATTGTTTTCGTGTCTCCAACAGTGCTGCTTGCTGGGGATTACACTATTGGAGAATAATACCTTCACATGTATGTATACCCATTCACACCAGCACACTCACCACATGCTTATATGCTCACAACACATGCTTACACACTGTGTACAAGTAGCAGTGACATGCCAGCCTGAGAAGAGTTCTGTGCATCACAGGCATCCTCTGTGTGGCTGCTTCACTCCCTACAAGACTATGAGTGAGGCAGGGGAAGAGGACTAAGAGCTGGTGAAAGAGGAGTCAGCAGGTGGCCTAGACAGTCTTGATGTCTTTGTGTCTGTGGGAGCAGTGCAGGATTGTGAGGCAGGTGGTCAATCTGGTAGACATGAAGCCTTTCATGGACTACCTAGACTAAACTAGACATAAGTTCACAAATGTTTGAGAGCATGAGTTCAAGTTTGTGCACAGAGTGTCCAGCTTCCCTTGGGCTATCCAGTATGAGTGTCTGGGAGGAGACTAGAAATTGAGGACCATCACCAAGATGGAGGTGCAGGTGTGGGGCTGAGTGTCATCAGTAGATGGCGACACAGCACAGCACTTAAGACCCAAAGTGCCTAAGTTGACTTTGAGGTTCTAGGATCTGTGAAATCCTTCACTGCTCAGAGCAGGCTAAAGTCCTCTGCGACTATTCCATTTCACAATGTCAAGGAGAGTGATAGGGCCAAAAAGATGACTGACAACTAATACTGCTGCCATCACTTAATGAATGGCAATGTTGACCTTTGTAGAAAATGAGTGGCTGTTCAGAGAAGAAGGGGCTGAGCAAAAAAGCAGGGGGTAGAGGGGAATGAGGACTATGGAGCAGGTATAGGCTAATTCCAATGTGCCCCGACCCGCGGGACCTAGTTATTCGTGGGTCGAGATGGGCTAGAACCTGAAAATAATGGGAGAGAAAGAAGGAATGAGACCAAGCAATCTTTGTCAAGGTCTAACTTTATTAGGCACAAAGAGGGGTTTTTAAAACAAAATGGGAAGGAAGTGAGGAGGGGTAGCTGTGCTGACTCTGGGGCTCTGGTAATGTCCCAGGCCATAAACATTAGACCATAAATGTCTACTTATCTCAGTTCCTGGCGTCTTGTTTATCTCAGTTCCTGGGGTGAGTGGAACAGACTTCTTGTTTAGCAGTTTTCTGTTTTTACCAAGATAAGGTTCAATTAGAGTTTTAAGGTGTAAGTAATTCTGCAAGAGAATGTGACTTAAGGCCGGCTCCCAACATCTACACCTATTTTATTATTTTTTATGGAGTGTCTGTCTTAGGCTACTTGGTGGGCTCCCACAATCAGGACCCTGGGGATGGGCTTGTTACAATGTGACGAATGGGTAGGACCTCTGTCTTAGGCTACATAGGGTGCATCCTCCCTCAGCATTCAAGGACATGGTCAAAAATCGGGCAAGAAACTCGAGCAAGAAGAGTGGGCTCCTGAGAGATGGCCCTATGCTACTCCCGTCGTTGAGGGACCTACAGCCGAAGAGGAGGGTTTGCATCTGCTTTGTGGCACTGCAATAGTCCCATCATTGACATCTCCATATTTGAGAGAACCAGGTCCTCTGTTGTTCGAGTCCTGTGAAATCAAGTCCTTGTCTAGGGGGATCAGGACTGGCATTGTCACCATCCTCAACAGGTTCCTCAAAGGAGCTCTGTTTCTTTTCCAAAAGCTGATGGTAGTGTACAAAAATAAGATTTTTGAGCATGGAATCAATTTGAGTTTTGATCAATAGAGTTAATTTCTGGAATGCCCAAGGCCCAAAAGTCAGCAGCAGCAGCAATCGCATAAATGGTCCCAGGAAAGAAGGAAGCAAAGTAGAAAGCCAAGGGGAGGTGTAAAGCCAATTTTTATACCAAGACTCATCCTGTTCCCACTATCCTTTACGTTCCTCAAGACTTTTCTGCATTCTATCTAAGCTGTCTTCCACTAAGCCAGTCTTACCAGCATAAAAGCAACAATCCTCTTTGAGTGCTGCACAAATTCCTCCTTGTTGTAAAAACAATAGGTTTAAGCCTTGCCTGCTCTAGAGAATGACCCCAGAAAGAGAGAGAGAGAGAGAGAGAGAGAGAGAGAGAGAGAGAGAGAGAGAGAGAGAGAGAGAGAGAGAGGGTGAGAAGGTAATTATGCTTCTGAGGTCTCAGGTCTGGTTTTCCTGTTTCACGCATCTCACCAAATGGTCTGGCAGCCACCGGGTCTCATCTTTTTCCTGCAAGAAAACACAAACATGCCCTCCATCCCCCTCAACCCTGTATTAGGAGAGGGTTGGGCCCTTTCCATAGTCTCCGGCATGGATTTTTCCATTTGACTTGAGTAAAAGTCTCTTGAGTTCCATCATATCAGAATCTGTCTGCCACAGATTGCTCATAGGCATCCACATTCAAAACATTTAAAATGAAGAGTGCATGATTTAATGTATCATGTGGAGACTGGGGACACGACTCCCTTCTCCTTATAAGTTGCATTTTTCCCTTCTCCTTATAAGTTGCATTTTTAAGGAGCTATGAGCATGCTCCACAATTCTTTGCTCTAGAGGATTATAAGGAATGCCTGTTATATGGTTAATTTTTTTTTATTGGGAACAAAATGTTGAAATGCTTTACTAGTATATCCAGATCCATTGCCTGTCTTTATAATTTTTTGGAACTCCCATGTAAGCAAAGCATTTTAAACAGTAACTTATCACATGCTTAGTGGCTTCTCCAGTTTGTGCAGTGGCAATTAAGAAGTCTGAATATGTACCACTTTAATCTTCCAAATTTTGCAATATGTGTAACATCCATTTGCCATAAATGATTAGGAAGCAGGCCTGAGGATTTACTCCTATATTAGTTACTGGTAAAGATTGTTGGCACACATCACAGTGTTTGACAATTTGTTGAGCAGTCTCTGTAGTTACACCAAACTCTTTTCTTAAACTATTCCTATTTTGATGATGATGCCACCTTCTTAGGGGAGGCTGACGAATTAATTCAGTGCCAAAAACCAGTGGTGGGTGAAAAACTGGAGGAAAGTAAAACTACAACAAGAGGCTGTTCATAATCTAGGCGGCGGCAAAGATGGGCTTTTTCAATGATTTTTTTTTTGCATTTTTAAATTTATTTTATTATTTTATATAACAAAGTCCAATTAAATGAGAACAAACATTTATACACAATATTTGGGAATTTGGGCGTCTTCTTTCCAAACTACTTCCTGCTGGTAATGGGCGCTGTCATAGGGTATTCGAAGAAGATTCAGAAATCCTGGCTGTAGTCTGTAGGGCTGCTTTGTCCAGCTGTTTTGAATGTAGGATCACCTTGTACTCTGTTTCAGGCAGTGTTGCATGATCAAACCACATTAGTCTGGAAGTAATCCACAGCTTTTCATTTTCTGTGGAAACAAAAATAGAAATCCTTTTCCCCAGAAACTTGTCCTTCAACTTAAATTTTGGAGTCAAATCATTTTTTTTAAATTTAATTTATTATTTTACATGTCAATCCCAGTTCCCTCTCCCTCCCTCCCTCCCTATCTTCCTCCCTCCATCCCTCCCTCCCTGGTTCCCTCACTTTTACCTTCTCTGCCCTCTCACATGCACTCTAACCAACCTCCCCTCCCATCCCCCACCCAATTCCATAGGTAGGGGAATGCCATCCAGTTGGGGTCATGTAGATCTGACAGGTCATGTGAAGTAGGGACTAGGGCTTCTCTCCTGTCTCTAGATTAAGGCAGTTATCCCTCCATGGGGGATATGTTCGCAAAGTACATTTATGCACCAGGGATACATCCTGGCTCCACTGTCTGAGGTCCCTTAGACTGCTCAGTCCTTCTGGCTGAGACCCATATTCAGGGGGGCCTGAGTCAGTTCCATGCTGGCTTCACAGCTATCAGTCTGGAGGCCGTTAGCTCCTCCTTGTTCAGGTAAGCTGTCTGTATGTGTTTCTGCAGCATGGTCTTGTCCTCTCCATCTACATCTGGGTTCTAGTTCGACTCAGTGTTTATGTATGGGTGTTTGATGCTGATTTCAGCAGTCATTAGTTGAGGGCTCCATGGAGAAATTAGTTTTTGTTCTCACTCTCCGGGAAGGGCATTTGTGATAGCCTTTCCATGGAAACTCAAATAGTTAGTTGGGAGCAGTCTTGTAGTTCTCTAGACCTTTCTTTGTGTTCAATTTTATCTTCAAACCAATATTGGCTCCCTCTTTTATGTTCTCTCTCTCTCTCTCTCTCTCTCTCTCTCTCTCTCTCTCTCTCTCTCTCTCTCTCTCTTCTTCTATTCCTAACCAGGCTCAATCTTCCTGGTCGCACATGTTTTCTTTTCCTCCCCCTCGTTTTCTCCTACTTCTCTCTCCATTCGCTGCCCCCCCCCACTTCACCTGAGCTCTGGGGGACTTGTCCCTTCCCAGTTCTATGAGGGACTTTATATGAATGTCTTAGAATACACCTTGTATCCTCGTTCCTCTGGTGGTATGAATTATAGGCTGGTGATTCTTTGATCTAGGTCTAAAAACCATATATGAGTGAGTACATACTGTGTTCCTCTTTTTGTGACTGGGTTACCTCATTCAGGATGGTTTCTTCAAGTGCCATCCACTTGCCTGCGAATTTCAAGATACCATTATTTTTTTCTGCAGAGTAGTATTCCATTGTGTAGATGTGCCACATCTTCATTAACCATTCTTCAATTGAGGGGCATCTAGGTTGCTTCCAGGTTCTTCCTATTACAAATAGTGCTGCTATGAAAATAGTTGAACATATTTCTTTGTTGCATGGATGTGAATCCTTTGGGTATATGCCTAAGAGGGGGATTGCTGGGTCCTGTGGTAAACTAATTCCCATTTTCCTGAGGAACCGCCATACTCATCTCCAAAATGGCTGTATGAGTTTGCACTCCCACCAGCAGTGGAGGAGTGTTCCACTTTCTCCACATCATCTCCAACATAAGTCATCACTGGTGTTTCTAATTTTAGCCATTCTGGCAGGGGTAAGATGGTATCTCAAAGTTGTTTTGATTTGCATTTCCCTGATAGCTAAGGATGTGGAGCATTTTCTTAAGTGTCTTTCAGCCTTTTTGATTTCCTCCATTGAGAATTCTTTCTTCAGTTCTGTACCCCATTTTTTAATAGGGTTATTTGACTAGTTTCTTGAGTTCTTTGTATATTTTGGAGATCAGCCCTTTGTCGGATATAGGATTAGTGAAAATCTTTTCCCAGTAAGTGGGCTGCCGTTTGGTCTTGTCAACTGTGTCCTTTGCCTTACAGAAGCTTCTAAGTTTGAAGAGGTCCCATTTATTAATTGTTTCTTTCAGTGTCTGTGCCCCTGGAGTTATGTTCAAGAAGCAGTCTCCTATACCAATTTGTTCAAGGGTACCTCCTACTTTCTCTTCTAAGAGGTTCAATGTGGCTGGATTGATGTTGAGGTCTTTGATCCATTTGGACTTGAGTTTTGTGCATGGCGACAGACATGGGTCTATCTGCAGTCTTCTACACACCCTCATCCAGTTGTGCCAGCACCATTTGTTGAAGATGCTGTCTTTGCCCCATTGTATAATTTTAGCTGTTTTGTCGAAAATCAGGTGTTCATAGGTGCGTGGATTAATATCAGGATTTTCAATTCGATTGCATTGGTCTACCTGTCTATTTTTATGCCAATACCAGGCTGTTTTCAGAACTATAGCTCTGTAGTAGAGCTTAAAGTCAGGAATGGTGATGCCTCCTGAAGTTCTTTTATTGTATAGGGTTGTTTTGGCTATCCTGGGTCTTTTGTTTTTCCATATAAAGTTGATTATTATCCTTTCAATGTCGGTGAAGAATTGTGGTGGGATTTTAATGGGGATTGCATTGAATCTGTAGATTAGTTTTGGTAAGATTGCCATTTTTACTATGTTTTCCTACCTAACCAAGAGCATGGGAGATCTTTCCATTTTCTGGTATATTCTTTAATTTCTTTCTTTAGAGCCAAAAGTTCTTATTATATAGGTCTTTTACTTGTTTGGTAAGCGTTACACCAAGATACTTTATGTTGCTTGTGGCTACTGTAAAGGGTGATGTTTCTCTGATTTCTTTCTCTGTCTCTTTGTCGTCTGAAAAGTAGGGCTACTGATTTTTTTGAGTTTATCTTGTATGCTCCTAGTTTGCTGAAGGTGTTTATCAGCTGTAGGAGTTCCCTGGTTGACTTTATTGGGTCGCCTATGTAAACTATCATATCATCTGCAAATAGAGACACTTTGACTTCTTCCTTTCCAATTGTGATCCACTTGATCTCCTTTTGTTGTCTTATAGCATTAGCTAGAACTTCCAGTACGATATTGAAGAGATATGGAGAGAGAGGACAGCCTTGTCTTGTTCCTGATTTTAGAGGAATTGGCTTAAGTTTCTCTCCATTCAGTTTGATGTTGGCAGTTGGTTTGCTGTATATTGCTCTTATTATGTTTAGGTATGTTCCTGTTATCCCTGACCTCTCCAAGACCTTTATCATGAAAGGGTGTTGAATTTTGTCGAAGGCTTTTTCCGCATCTAGGGAGATAATCATATGTTTTTTCTTTTTCTGTTTGTACATATGGTGGATCACGTTGATAGATTTTCGTATGTTAAACCCTCCCTGCATTCCAGGGATGAAGCCTACTTGGTCATGGTGGATGATTTCTCTGATGTATTCTTGAATTCGGTTTGCCATTATTTTATTGAGTATTTTTGCATCTATGTTCATCAGGGATATTGGTGTGTAGTTTTCTTTCTTAGTTGTGTCTTTGTGAGGTTTGCGTACCAAAGTTATTGTGGCCTCATAAAAAGAGTTTGGCAATGAACCTTCTATCTTGTGGAAAAGTTTGAGGAGTAGTGGTATTAGTTCTTCCTTTAATGTCTGGTAGAATTCTGCACTGAATCCATCTGGCCCTGGACATTTTTTTGGTTGGAAGGCTTTCAATGATTGCTTCTATTTCATTGCAGGTTATAGGTCTATTTAAGTTGTTTGTCTGTTCTTGATTTAATTTTGGTAAGTGATAGTTATCCAGAAACTTGTCCATTGCCTTTGAGTTTTCAATTTTTGTGGAATACAGATTTTCAAAGTATGACCTGAAAATTGTCTGGATTTCCTCTGTGTCTGTTGTTATGTTTCCCTTTTCGTTTCTGATTTTGTTAATTTGCATGTTCTGTCTCTGCTTTTTCGTTAATTTGGATAAAGGCTTGTCTATCTTGTTGATTTTCTCAAAAAACCAAATCTTTGTTACATTGATTTTTTTTTTTGTATTGTTTTCCTGGTTTCTATTTTGTTGATTTCAGGCCTCAAGTTGATTATTTCCTGGCGTCTGCTCCTACGGGGTGAATTCGCTTCTCTCTGTTCTAAGGCTTTCAGTTGGGCTGTTAATTCTCTTATGTGACTATCCTCTGTTTTCTTCATATGGGCACTTAGTGCAATGAACTTCCCTCATACCACTGCTTTCAAGGTATCCCATAAGTTCGGGTATGTTGTATTCTCATTCTCGTTGAATATTAGAAAGTCCTTAATTTCTTTATTTCTTCTTTGACTCAGGAGTGGTGCATTTGCACATTGTTCTGTTTCCATGAGTTTGCACTTTCTGCTATTTGTGTTGTTGTTGAATTCCAGTTTTAAAGCATGGTGGTCCGAAAGATACAGGGGACTATTCCTATTCTCTTGTACCTGTTGAGGTTTGTTATGTCACCTAGTATGTGGTCAATTTTAGAGAAGGTTCCATGTGGAGCAGAGAAGAAGGTATATTCTTTTGTCTTTGGATGGAATGTTCTATAGATGTCTGTTAACCCCAGTTGAGACATAACTTCTGTTAATTCTTTTGTTTCTTTGTTGAGTTTCTGATTTGTGGTCCTGTCTAGTGTTGAGATTGGTGTATTGAAGTCTCCCACTATAAGTGTGTGAGGTTTTATATGAGCTTTGAGTTTTAGAAGTGTTTCTTTTATAAATGTTGGTGACTTTGTATTAAGGGAATAGATGTTCACAACTGAGATTTTGTGTTGATGGATTTCTCCTGAGATGAATATGAAATGACCGTCTTCATCTCTTTTGACTAATTTTGGTTTGAAGCCTAACTTGTTAGATATTAGGATAGCTACGCCTGCTTGCTTCTTATTTCCATTTGATTGGAAAATCTTTTCCCAACCCTTTACCCTGAGGTAATGTCTATCTTTGAAGCTTAGATATGTTTCTTGTATGCATCAGAAGGATGGATTCTGTCTTCATATCCATTCTGTTAGCCTGTGTCTTTTTATAGGTGAGTTAAGACCATTAATGTTGAGGGTGAGTAAGGACCATTGATTGTTGATGCTTGTTTGATTTAGGTTTGTTTTTGGCAGTGGTATTGTGAAAATATTAGTTCTGCTTCACACTTGGTTTCTGGTGTAGTTGGATTATCTGTTGCCTACATTTTTGTGGGCGTAGTTATCTTCCTTGGGTTGGAGTTTTCCTTCCAATACTTTCTGTAGGGCTGGATTTGTAGATACATATTGGGAAAATCTGGTTTTGTCATTAAATATCTTGTTTTCTCCATCTATAGTGATGGAGAGTTTTGCTGGATATAGTAGCCTAGGCTGGCATCCATGTTCTCTTAATACTTTTAGAACATCTATCCAGGACCTTCTGGCCTTGAGGGTTTCCATGGTGAAGTCAGGTGTAATTTTGACAGGTCTGCCTTCATATGTTACCTGACCTTTTTCCTTTGCTGCTATTAATATTCTGTCTTTATTCTGTATGCTAGGTGGTTTGATTATTATATGTCGAGGCGTGTTTTTTCTTTGGTCCAGCCTATTTGGGGTTCGGTGTGCTTCTTGTACTTTCATGGGCATGTCCTTCTTCAGATTTGGAAAGTTTTCCTCGATGATTTTGTGGAATATGTTTTCGGCACCTTTGAGCTGGGCTTCCTCTCCTTTTTCTATGCCTATTATTCTTAGGTTTGGCCTTTTCATGGTGTCCTACATTTCCTGGATGTTTTGTGTTAAGGATTTGTTGGATTTATGATTTTCTTTGGTTGATGAATCTATTTCTTTTAGTTTATCATCTATGCCTGAGATTCTCTCTTCCATCTCTTGAATTCTGTTGGTTATGCTTGTGTCTGTAGTTGCCGATTTTTTGCCCAGCTTTTCAATTTCCAGCATTCCTTCCGTTTGTGTTGCCTTTATTTTCTCTATTTCAGTTTTCCAGTCTTGAACTGTTTCCTTCACCTGCTTAATTGTTTTTTCATGGCTTTCTGTACTTTCCTTAAGGATTTTGTTCATTTCTTCCACTTTTTTTATTGTTTTTTCCTCCATTTATTTAAGGAATTTTCTCACATCTTCTTTGAGGGCCTCTATCATTTTTATGATGGTAAATTTTAAGTCGTACCCTTCTGCTTCCTTTGCTTTGTTGTTTTGTTCCATTCTAGTTGGTGTAGATTCCCTCGATGCTGGTGGTGTCATGTTTGTCTTTCTGTTGTTAGGTGTTCTCTTGTATTGCCTTCTTCTCATAGCTTTTTCCAGTAGGTGTTGATGGGGTCTCCCCCTCTCTCTATGGTACTTCTCCAATGGGCTTATGTGGGTCTGAGATTCAGTATCTGTAGCTCTGTGTGGTCCAAGCTCTCTAGGAGGTATCTCCACAGACAGGGATTCAGACATGGGGTCAAGGATGAGGATCCAGAAGAAGATGCCAGCAGGTACTTACCTGTAGTCCTCTGGCAAATAGCTCTGTCCAATAGCTGGCGGAAGAGGGCAAGGGCTGAGCTGGAACTTGAGAAGGTTTTGCAGGATAGTGGGATCTTACTGGAAACTGAAGCTCTCCAGCGAGACCTTGTTCTTTGGCAGCGGCCAGGATTTGGGGGGTCAAGGATCTTGCCTGCAGGAACTCAGAGTGGACCCGCAGAGATCGGTGGATCTCTGGGAGGGGCCTGGGACTCCAGCAGAGGACTGGAGGCAGGGTCAGAGACCATGCAGGTGGAAATTAGGGGTAGTCCTGCGTGGATAGACAGGTCTCATTTGTTCAGAGTTGCTCTGAGAAGTCTCCGAAGTAGGGTGGACTGTTGGCTCCACCCTCTGTCCCAGAGCTCAACCAGAGCGGCAGGACCATGGGTGGGTTAGGGCACAGGGTGGGGGGGGTAGGCTGGAGGTGTGGATGGGTGGGGGTGTATCAGAGCTCCAAGGGTGCTCTCGATGGGGACCAGAGACAAGAGTAGCAGGATCAGGGGCCAATCCAGCTCAATGATTTTTAATAACAATTGGATGGCCTCTTTGGCCTTGGTGTAATTTGTCTGGGAGAGGTCAGAGGTGGATCCCCTGGAAGAATATCATATATTGGTCTAAGCTCCCCTGTTTTGATGGAGATAGAGTTGGATCCATTGAACATCTCCCAAAAACTTTTGCCAATCGTGAAGAGTTTTTAAATTTGAACAATCAATTTGGACCATTTGAGGCTGGAGTACAGCCTGTTGGATTTGATGGCCTAGATAGGTGTAAGGAGATTTCTTTTGAATATTCTTTTGAATAAATCCAGGAGCCTCCAGGAGCTTCTGCAATTTACCAAACACTTCAAGATATCTCCCCTCAGCTGCCAGCAGAATATTGTCCATACAATGGATAATGTAAAGATTAAAAAACTTGTGCCTGATAGGATCCAAGCAGGCAGCCACATAAGCCTGGCACATTATAGGACTTTAGCCATTCTTTGGATGAGCACCACCCATTGAAAGCGAAGGGCATTTTCCCGATTAGAAAATTAATTGAAGGAAGGCTAAATGCAAACCTGGGGCTGTCTTGGGAGTGCAGCAGAATGGAAAAGAAGCAATCCTTTAAATTAATAACAATTAGATGCCAATTTAGGAATAACCACAGGTGAGGGCAAGCCAGGATGAAGAGTTCCCATAGGCTGCATTGTTGAATTAATGACCCTCAAATCCTGGAGCAATCTCCATTTTCCTGAAGCCTTTTTAATCACAAATATATGGTAAGTTCAGGGAGAGGTAGAGGGGATTACATGTCCTGCCTCCAGTTGTTCTTGAACTAGCTGGCAAGCCACTAGAAGTTTTTCTGCAGTTAAGAGCCATTGTTCCATCCACATTGGATGTCAGAAATCCATGCAATGGGAATGGGGGTTGGCAGTGAAACAGCAACCCTCCTAAAAAAAATGGCTAAATTCTTTTCTATCACCTTGAGTGTCTAATGGCCGAGTGGCCACAGAGCAAACTTCTTGATCCAGCTTACCTATCCCTCATCTTTGTCCCAGCCCATTTTACACATCATATGGAGAGCTTTGTTTCTTGGTGAGTGTTCAGATACTAAGGACAACTCCCATCTTTTCTAAGAGATACCTTACCCATAAATAAGGGGAGAGGCCAGCTAGGATATAGGGCTGGAAGTAACCTGAATGGCCTTCCACGTCTTTCTAGTTAAACCAAACTGTTTTCTTAAACTATTACTATTTTGATGATGAAAGCTGTGTGCTGAGATAATTCTACCTGAGATAGTGACTATCAGCTGACCCATTACTTTTTGCCAGTGGATCGGGAAGGTTTGAACGAGATTTTACATGACCCACAAAACACAGTGACTTTTTTGATGAATGGCACTTTGAATTTGCTCAACAGTAATTTAATCTGATTATTACTAGTTCCAATGTATGGAACTATCTCTAAAACTTGAAGAGCTCTGAAAACATAATGACTATCAGTATGTAAGTTAAATGATTCATTCATTAGGAGCTGAAAAACTATTGCAACAGCTTGTAACTCAACTATCTGAGCTGAAGCTGGATCTGTCTGTACTACATATTCTTTTCCATCAATAACATAAACTGCTTTTCCATCAGAAGAACCATCAGTAAAAACTAACATAGCATTTTTTAACAGGATTACTCTTTACAATTTTAGGGAATACAAAAGGATGTATTAGTACAAACTGTAATGTCTATAAACTGATTATCAATTTTTTCCAAAAACTGAGCAAAAGCTGATGGACCAAAAAGTATAATTAATAAAAGCTTGAAAACTTAGGCCCTAAATCTATACAGAGAAAGGAAACTTCTAATGATAAAAAAAAATTAACTCCTTAAGTAAGGAATGCCACGGCTGGTGCCTGAGCCCACTCTCAGAAAAGGGGAGGTAACCCCTCACCAACTAAGTAAACATTACTTTGCCTGTTAATTGCTGGTTGTAAAGGTTTTGAAATAACCATTAACTTACTATTTGATATAGGCAACATGTATTATGCTTGGTTCTCTGGCAAAATATCTCTTTGACAGCATTTTGTACCATACAAGCTACTGCTTTAAAATAAGGATTTAACACTTTGGCTGGGGAAACAGGTAAATGCAACCACAACAATGGTCCCCTTTGCCATAAGACAGAAAGAATTTGGACTATGCTGTGTGGGAAGTACATAAGCCTTGCATGGTTTTGCATACTCAATATAGCATATCTGCTGATGCTGGATTGCATTCTCTGATTGTAAGAGAACTTGTCTACTCTTTTCATTTAGCTGTCGAGGTGAATTGGGATCAATATCTCTGTTCAGGATATCGCTTAAAGTTTTCAAATCACCAGTAGAAGCTTTTTAAAAAAAGGATGTGACCATTGGAATATTTCCTAATAACTTCTGAAAACCATTCAATGATAATAAGCTATCTTTTCTAATTTCTAATCTTTGAGGCCTAATTTCTTTAGGATGTAACATAAGTCCCAAATACTTTTGAAAACTTTCTACTTTGACCTACAAAGCTTTCATTAACTGACCTGGTCTCATTTGCATTTTCACTGATGCCTCTCCAGGTGGGGACTAACAGAGCCTGCAGTTCCCTGAGGCTTTTTCTCAATAGCTGACAAGGTCTTGTTTTCATTTTCACTGATACCTCTCCAGGTGGGGCCTAACAGGTCCAGCTGTTTCCTGAGGCCTCCTTTCAATAGCTTTTCTCAAATCTTATATCATCCTCCATTCTTTCAATTTCTTTTTTAACCACCAAAAATTTAGGAAGATTTCTGTATTCTTTCCTCTGCTAAACTCTTTTGAGCCATCCACATAGATTTCTTTGGCTCTCAGGCCATTCTGGCTTTGACCATTTCCTACTATTTCACTCTGCAAGATAGTCATGGGAGATGCAGATCTCCAACCCTTTCAATTAAGATGTGGCCTGATGTCTCTTTCTCTATATTATTTTTTTAAATATCCCAAGCAATTCAAGTAGAACCTATTGTTGGGATTCACACCTTCACATACTCACAATCACAATTCAGACACTCAGACACTCACATGTGTGGCCACACCATACATACAGAGCATACATACATTCTTTAGCTCTCATTTTCCTTAGACCAAGATTAGTTTGTTGAAATAAAACATCCTTATTGAAATCTCTTGTAATGCGGCTGTTATAGGTAACACTTAAATTCTGAGAATCCAAAATCTGAACAAATTTCAATAAATTCACCAGTTTCTGACAGGCTGCATCAATTTTTCTATACACTTGGCTGGGTGTTGCGACAGCAGGAGTTCCTAAGGCTTAGGGCCTCCAGGTCCTGTTCTTTAAGTAGTATAATAAGATCCTCAGCCACCTTTTGCCATGTCAGGGAGTGAATATCTGGTCCTTTGAGAATAACCCAAGGACAATTTTTAGAAACGAAAGCAAAGAAACTTACTAACCCTTTATATGAAGCTCTAATTCCTCTTTCTCGAAAGGAAGACTTGAAGTTCCTAATGAACTTAACTTCCTTGGACAATTATTGACCCATTATTATGGAACAGAACGCGGGGGTACTCACCAAGAATTGGCATGCTCATGAGCAGTGAGAACAGATTCCAATTCTTTGCCTTGCTGCATATCGCAGGTCTGCAGTTCTGGCACTCTTCTCGGTGCGTGCTACCGACTTTCTTCAGGGTTGGGGGACTCCGTTCAGTAAAAACCCTCCCTTGAGCATCACGTTGGGTGCCACTTGCCCCGACCAGCGGGGGCCTAGTTATTTGTGGGTCAAGGTGGGCGAGAACCTGAAAATAATGGGAGAGAAAGCAATCTTTGTCAAGGTCTAACTTTATTAGGCACAAAGAGGAGTTTTTAAAGCAAAGCAGGGAGGAAGTGGGGAGGGGTAGCTGTGCCAACTCTGGGGCTCTGGTAATGTCCCAGGCCATAAACATCAGACCATAAATGTCTACTTATCTCAGTTCCTGGTGTCTTGTTCATCTCAGTTCCTGGGGTGAGTGGAACAGACTGCTTGTTTAGCAGTTTTCTGTTTTACCAAGATAAGGCTCAGTTAGAGTTTTAAGGTGTAAGTAATTCTGCAAGAGAATGTGACTTAAGGCCAGCTCCCAACACCAATGGTATTCATATGTGCAGTGCTGTGAGAAAAAAAAAGAAAAAAGAAAACATTATTTGTGTTCTACAAACCCTTTGAGGAGCTGGTACTGCATTGGATAGAGATTGCTATGATGCAGGAAGTCTTTGATGTTTTCCCAAGCCTCACGTAAAAGAGGTCTGCTGTCATGTTCCCCTAAAGGTGGCCTTGTGATGTGGTGGCTGCAAGATCAGAACATTCAGATCATCCTGGTTAGAAAGAGAAATTGCAACCAGATTCAGCTACATGAAACCCACAACACTCAAACCCTGATAAATATCCAAGTTCAATACCTTTCAATGAATCCATGGGTGTTTACATTGACACACACTGTTTTTCTGCTGCTTGCCCCGGCTTGGTCCTTCATGTAAGGCACACTGGGCAGTTTCAGTGTGCTCCAGTTAGAAACAGAGATAAACAAAGAAATGGAAATGAGTCGTCTGTGGCCATCCGAGCCTGTGACCCACTGGTTCTCACTCCTTTTCCATCCACCTAACCACAGAAACCACAGCCCCTACACCACAACCCTGAGGACAGGGATACTAGGATACAAGGAGGAATCTAAGAGATTCATACAAGATCTCTCACAGAAGGGGAAAGGAACAATATCTCCTGAGCATATTGGGAGTTAGGGGGGCAGTTTGTGCAGAGGGACCTAGGAGAAAGAGAAGAGGAGCAAAGGAAAGCATGTGGGACTAGGAAGATTAAGTCAGGGGAAGAGTAGATGAGAGAAAAAGAGAGATACCAAAAAAGAGGGAGCCATTATAAGTTTGAAGAGAAAACTGACTCTAGAGAATGTCCAGAGACCTACAAGACTGACCCCAACTAACAATCTGAGCAACAGTGGAAAGGCTACCATAAATGCCCTTCCCTGTTAATGAGATTGATGACTAACTTATCCACTATCATAGAGCCCTCATCCAGTACCTGATGGAAACAAAAGCAGACACCCACAGCTAATCACTGAGCCAAACTCCTGGAATCCAGATGCAGAGAGGGAGGACAAAACCAGGCTACAGAATCCCAGAGAGACAGCTGACCTGAACAAGGGGGAACTAATGGACCCCCAGAATGGTAGCTGGGAATCCAGCATTGGACTGACTCAGACCCCCTGAACATGGGTCTCCGTTAGAAGGCCTGGGCAGTCTAAGGGACCTCAGACAGTGGAACCAGGATGTATCCCTGGTGCACAAAAGGACTTTGGGAGCACAAACCCCATGGAGTGATACTCCCTTAGCCTAGAGGCAGGGCCTGGTCCCTTCTCCAAATGACTTGACAAATTTCATTGACCCTTCCTGGAAGGCATCACTCTCACTGTGGAGTGAGGGGGGAATGGGATGGGAGGGTGGATGAGGGGTATGGGAAGGAGAGAGGGAGGGAGGATGGGGAGATTGAGGGAGGGAGGGATGGAGAGGGAACTGGGATTGATATGTAAAATAAGAAAAAATATCACACTTAAAAAAAAAGAACTAAAATGATGTCATGTACAGCATGCTCTAAGAATAATTTAGAATTACCAATATTGGGGAGAAAAATATTTCAATGGTAGTAATTATAATGTAGAAGATTATCTTTGTGATTATCAAAGTAGTTTATATATACAGAGAATTTTTTTGAGAGGAAGAAAAATTAAAATACATCACTAGATATAGTTTATTAACTTCTTGTTCTGCTCTTTATTTATTGTAAAATATTTATCAATCATCCTGTATCAGTTATTGAGATTAAAAAATAATTTTAAAAAAGTTAGTCAACCTGCTGGGAAGCAAAAAAAAAAAAATGAAAAATTTGTGTTATATATGTGATGGAGGTGCTGAGTCCCCAAAAAGTCTCAACAGGATGGTCACATAAATAAGAAACTCACAATGACAACATCATGGATCCAACAACGTGGATGGTAGATAACTCACCAGACACTACACCTACAGAAAGAAATCAGAAGCACACAAACATGAGAACGCATGAATGTGTTTACATCATAAACTAAACAATTGCAAAAAAATTTGTTCTAGTTAATAATATTTCATTCTTTTAGGATGCATTTTATTGTCTTTATCTGATGAAATACAGATGAAACTTTATTAAGGTGGTAATTACATGGATTTACACACATAATTAATTGAAAGATAGTTCTATATACCCAGTGTACCAGTGTCAGTGTCCTTCTCTTATAGTATTATATAGTTGTGTAAAGTGTAAACTATCATGGGGACTATTAGATGAAGGATGTTCTACATGTTCTGAGTCTTCTGTACCTATAATGGCTTACTGAAACATGACTATAAGGAACCCTAATCAATAAAAAAATAAGTTCAAAAATGGGATAAGAACATAGAACACCTGAGAGCCTGAGGAGCAGCCACAAGTGACTTCTTAACACTCAGGATGTTATGATCAAAGGGCTATGAACATGTCTTCACCCCACCTTATCACTTTTTTCTCTACCTCCCAAGAGCTGGGAATAAAGTCTTGAACCACCACCACATAGCTTCTATGGATAAGAAGTGGCAAGCTCTATTCTCTGAAATCCAGGCGAGTTTGATATTTCAGAACAGGTTAAAGAACACACATACACACACACATGCTCCAACAACTTTGAGAAAAATTCACACAGACAACACACACACGCGCGCGCGTGCACACACACACACACACACACACACACACACACACAGAGAGAGAGAGAGAGAGAGAGAGAGAGAGAGAGAGAGAGAGAGAGAGAGAGAGAGAATTCCACCAGGCCTACTGCTCCTTCTGCCTTCCAGTCAATAAAATAAAATGGAAGCAGTTTTGAAAACAGTAACAAAGGATGAATGAAGAAGCAGAAACACAATGAGGGGAAAATAGTAGCTCACCCACAGGAACAGCAACATGGGTAGGATAGAGCCATTGCAATGTGTTTGCCCTTACCTAGGAGCATCTCTCTCCAGAATGTTCCAGAAAGAATGTCAAAACTACTAAGGAAAAGAATGCAACATTTGTGGAATGTGTTTGAATTTTGCCATGTGATGGTGTTATTGTCACCAGGCTGGACACTGTTACTCCTCCTGACCATGTTCCCAAAATTATTTATCCCAAAGATAGGTGGGTGATGTTGACAATCACAATCCTGTAGGCTCTGTTCTTCCTCAAAGGAGGGTGTCAAGACCAGAGCTATTCTCTCCATTCTTTGAGGAGCCTTTTAAATATTCTTTTGCCTTTCTGTTGCCAATGCATGTTGTCATTTTCTATTTTCTGTGTTCTTTCTTGCAGGGGGGGGGGCTGGGTGGTACTCAGGTTGAGTGTCAAGTTACTGAAGGCTAGTGTCAGCCTTTCTAAGGAAAGTGAATGAGAGGATGCTTCTGTCCTGGTCCCCACAGACATCCTGGATGTGTTCCCCATATACTTCTGGCAGTAGTGGAGTTCACATTTGAACATCTCCTGATCTGCATCTCCTGGAGAAGACTGTTTTCTTTACCTGTCCCTTTGGTAAGGTAACAGAAACCTGACACATTTTTTTCTCTTGATTTCAGCTAGCTTTGCTTTGGTTTGAGGTGAACTTGAGCTCTCAGGCTTCTGCTCTTCTTCCATCCTGAGATACACATCTCAGGAGGAGCCCCTGATGGCTTTTGCAATGGGAATCTTAGTTTCTAACTGGGTTGTGCATCCATTTTGTTTTGTTTTGTTTATGGGTACCGACATATCAAGTATCAAACTGTGTGCTCTTTGCATCTGGAATATTGGTTTTCACCCAATTATCCTCATACTTGATTGTGTGTGGCACCAGGAGCCCAGGACAGAATTCCTTCAAGTGGAGCACACAGATGGCTATTTCTTATGTAATGTTCTTATGTCTCCAGAAGCAATGCTTCACAAATAGCCTCTTCTTTAAACTTTTCTTTAAGCTCTTACTCCTTCAAATAAAAGTGAGTGATTGCTGTTCCACAGACAGTGAGGTCATCACACACACACATACATACATACATACATGTTCATGCTCACTTGGTGCTACATCATCTGAGTGAATACAAGGTGTGAGAAGTTTCTCAATTTTCTTGTTCTATCGAGAGAGAGAGAGAGAGAGAGAGAGAGAGAGAGAGAGAGAGAGAGAGAGAGAGAGAGAGAGAGAGATGTTGTCTCCAGTCTGGAGAATTCCTTTGTGTGACCATCAGACTGTGGAATCTAACCAATGTTGCATTTCAGCACTTGTATGAAATTTCCCAGCACATGTACCATGACAGGGCCACCAGCACAGAAATAATATAGCATCTGGGGCTCAGGCACCAGTGCCACACAGGATCTCACAGACCCTGATTCTTAGCACAAGGAGGGAAGTGTCTTTCAATCTGCACACTCTCGTTGAAAATCAATGGATGACAGAGCTTGTGTCCAGAGCCTGTGTCCTTATCCTCGGTGTCTTTGCTTGTCACAAACAGACTAAGACCACTTTCAGTAAACTCTTAAAGTTGAGAAGGCTCTGAAGTAGTGAACATGTCCCTTAAACTCTTGCTTCAGGCCTGGGTCCTGTAGAAAGAGGCTTGGCATGTGACAGTCTCCATGAGCCCCAGCTCTCTCTCCCGGTAACCTAGGCAACCACCCTCACTCCATCCAGTCAAAAAAATCTCTTTTTCTCCAAGGTTATTGACTTCCTCTGACACAGCGGATTCAGGATGAGATTAACAACCTACACCTCAGCCACCACCTTCTGTCCAGAGTTCTCGTGGGGCCTCAAGCTCAGTCATGGCATTTAAGGAACAAGTATCTGCAACCTCTCATGAGAGAAAATCAGAATGGTGCAGTGTGGGAATGTCTGTCTTTTTCAAAATGGCTGGGAGAAGTTAGCACCATGCAATCACACAGGTAAATCATGTGGCACTGATGAAATGTGCTATAATGTCATCACCATGACAACTCCAATAAAGGCATAATTATCTCTCTTGTTCACACAGACTTTGAAAAACATATGAGGTTTTGAGAGGAGAAGCGACACTCCTAATGCACTGGAAATGGCTAGGGAATGTGCTGCCTATTATCTTTTGAGTGAGAGAAACACATTCCGGTCTGCTCCTCCAGCAAACAGTAAACCAAAGAACGTGAGTCAGGAAGTGGGAACAAACTGTGATGGGAGCTTTACTACTAAGGAAAGGGCTGGTATTATTTGAAGGTAGATTGAAGTTAATCAAAACTGTACAGTTCAGGCCTGGGGAGCCAGGTGGCTGGTAAAGTGTCTGGATCATAGGTGTGAGGACCTGGGGTAGAATCCCCCAGGACAAACTCAAAATCCAGGCCTGGCAGCGCATACCCATTATCCTATCCTAACCACAGAAATATATCCATCACTAATGCCATCCATGGCATTGCTTTTCTTCTAATGAGGCCCCACTTCACTCATCACAAGACTCATTAAGTGTTGATAGTTTTACCATGACTGGGATGTGCCACAGGTTAAAAAGGTTCTTTCCCTGGCCAACTATTCCCCAAATACTTGTATCAATTTGATGATGAAAAATGCCCTGTTCCCCATAAAAGGGTTGTTATACAATGGAGAGGCATCCCATCCAAATTTACAATACTTTTCAAGATATGAGGTCCAGTGGGTTTTAGTTTATCAATATTATACTCAACAAAAGGAATGTTAAGGAACAAGACATAAGATGTTCATATCTAGATTTTGCACATAAACCTCAGCATTGTTATGCACTTCTCTGACAGAATTACCAGTGTATTCCCTAGGTCTGAAGGACACATACAGGGACATTAAAGGAAGAAGGCTTCTCTCTTGGAATGCCAAGAGTGCAGTTACTAGACACAGCCTTATGTTTAAGAACTGCATGGACTGACATTGTCCCCATTAGAGAAAGAGAGCAATTTTTGTGGAGCATCTCCTTTGTGAGGAGCATCCATGCCATTCACTTCAGAATGAGAGTAAGTCACATTCTCCCTCCTCCCAGTTGCTCATGTCCGGTTTGATATTGGCTTGCTTGTTGATGTTTGTTCTTTCATGTTTTAATGAATACCACACAATTTCCCAGACCACTTAGGCTTTCAGAAGAAGTCATAGTTTCAAACCAAATTTAACATGGAGACCCTAACAGAGTGCCTTAGAACCCAACCCAAATTGAACATATAAGCCTTTTGGTAACAGAAAAAGACCTTCTATTGCTACTTCACATGTATTGAACACCAGACTTTACAGAAAACATACCAAAGTGTCAAGGAAAGACCCTAGGATTTGGAAGTGGTGGAGCAAAACAGCTAAAGCGTACAGATGCTAATTGACCTCCTAATGAAAATACAGACACAGCCAAGACTGCTTTGTGTGACAGTCATTGCATTATATAAACAAGTGATGAAGAGTGCCTAAAATATTGGAGATTGTCCTCTCCACTGTAGCCTGTAATAATGAGCCTCCTTCAAGATCTTGTTAATATGGGAATAAGGCACACTCCATACTCCTCCTGGGAGAACTCGGGAATGTTGGTGATAAGTTCAGCCCTGTTCTGGTTTAAGCTGTTCTCTGGCATGATTTCTGGACTTCAACATGCAGGCACCCATGATACATCCTTTCTCTCTTCCTAGGGATATCCATGAGTTCCCATGGGAGGACCCGATGGACATCTCCAATTTGGGTTCTCTCTGTACCTAGTTGTTTGGCTGTGTATCTCTGCATCTTAAAGAGCAGTATCTTGAAAACTGTCCAGCAGCTGCCATGGACAGATGGGAAAATATAGGAGCACCATTATCTGGTGTATGGGCCCTTCGGGCATTTGATGAACTCCCCACCTTAGTGTATGATGCTGTGTACAGGTTGTCAGGACCTGTGAATTTCCAGTTCATGGTGGAGAGTGGGTAGGATTTTTAAAGGACCTGTATTGATAGTCTGTAGAGCACTCAGAACAGTTCAAAGCCAGTGAAGTGCATGATAACACGCATGGGGTGGAGAAAGCATGCCACCCCTCACATGCCTGGAATGCTCCCAATACTAAAACGCAGTGCACAATGGGAGTGAGCACAAAGTCCCACAAGCCTCTTTGGAAGAGTTAGGCTTCATTCAAGAGTTGCCCATTTCATAGATGCAAATTATTAAGGGTAATTGTATGAACTTCTCTGAGGAGGAAGACAACCCACTAAGCAAATCCTGTTCTAGACTGATGACAGCGTCAGACATCTTTTGGCTGTCAGTTCCATCCATTTTTGTAGGGAGCCGTCCCTGCATTCTCCATTACAAGATGGCGCCTGCATCCGGCTGGCATTGAGAGTAAACAAGTCAGTGCACAGGCGCAGGGTGATTTTTCCCTCCCTTGGCCTCTGCCTCTCCCATATGGCGTCATATGGGCCGATGGGCTGCATCCAATCAGGAGGTGACACGTCCGAGGCGAAGATTGTAAACCTATATAAGGGTTGAGTTTTGGATGTTTGAGGTCTCCACTCTGTAAGCTTATGCTCTCCCTCTCAAGATGCATTAAAGCTTTACTGCAGAAGGATCCTGAGTGTGCCGCGTCGTTCTTGCTGGCGAGATGGTAGCGCGGGACACATTTTCTCTTGTAGGGGGTAACTGGCCCTTCAATGTGAAGTGGCATGGCAAGGAGCCACAGGTATCACTCCTGGGAAACATGAGGACACTCAGAGGCTTTGAAAAAGAAAACAGCTGGCAAGGGAGTACATGAAAATGGAAAATGTCTTTCAGTGAAGCCAGCAGTCCTTACCCCTAGAAGACAGCTATGAACACCATCAAGTTAAACCACAGCTGACTGAAGATCTGTACAAAAGTCAAACATCCTTTATGGAGGCAAGGTGACTTCAAGACAGTGCAGGCTTGTCTAATATATGATGGGGAGACATTCAGTGCCCCAAGAGAAGGAATGAGAGAAACCTTAGAGAAAATAAAAATGTATGGTTAAAGTTTTGGTGAATTTTGGACTCTGGAATGCTGCTTCTCTAGCAAGAGGTCAGTGTGAACAAAGGACACTGACCTTTACAATCTCTTAGTGACAACCACTTGGCCAGGGTAATGGCTCACTATGGAAAGTGCTTGTGTCTCAAGAGTAAGGACCTGACTTCCAATCCCCACCACTCACATAAAAGCCAGGCTGAAATCCCAGTGCTAGAGACACCCCAACAAACAAAGGCAACCATAAATATCCTTCCCTGATAATGAGGTTGATGACTAACTTATTGGCCATCATATAGCCCTCATCTAGTAGCTGATGGAAACAGAAGCAGATACCCACAGCTAAATACTGAGCCAAACAGGAATCCAGATGCAGAGAGGGAGGAATGATAAGAAAATGGGGGCAAGATGAGGCCTCAGAAACCCACAGAGACAGCTGACCTGAACAAGGAGAGCTAATGGACCCCCAGACTGATAGCTGGTAATCCAGCATTGGACCCTCAGATCCCCTGAACATAGGTCTCAGTTAGGAAGCCTGGACAGTCTAAGGGACCTCTGACACTGGAACCAGGATGTATCCCTGGTGCATGAAAGGACTTTGGGAGCACATTCCTCATAGAGGGTTACTCCCTTGTCCTAGAGGCAGGAGGGAGGACCTAGTCTCTACTCAAAATGACTTGGCAGATTTTGATGACCCCTCCAGGAAGGCATTACCCTACATGTGGAGTGTGTGTGTGTGGGTGGTGGAATGGGAGACTGGGCAGGGGGCATGAGAGGGCGAAAGAGAGGGAGGGATGGAGAAGGAACTGGGATCGATATGTAAAATAATAAAAATAAATAATTAAAACTCACAATGACAATATCAGTTGATATGCCAGTGTGGATAGTGGATACCTCACCAGACACTACCCCTACAAAAACAAAGAACAAAGAAAAATCATATGCACACCCATGAGAATACATGAATGTGTGTACACCACAAACACACCAAATCAAAAATAAAATTATACCAGTTAATAATATTTCATTCTTGTTAGGATGAGTTGTATTGTCTTCATTTGATGAAACACAGATGAAACTTCGTTAAGGTGGTAATTAATTGAAAAAGAATTATATATACCCAGTGTACCAGTGTCAACATCCTTCCCTTGAAGTATTGTGTAAAGTGTAAGGTCAACTATAATGGGGACTAATTAGATGAAGGAGGCTCTATGTGTTCTGTATCCATAACTGCTTACTGAAGCATGACTATAATGAATTTTAATCAATGAAACAAAGGAAGTGCAAAAATGGGGTAAGAACATGGAACACCTGAGAACCTGAGGAACAGCCACAAGTGACTTCTTACCTCTCAAGATCCTCTTACCAAAGGTCTGTGAACCAGTCTTCACCCCACCTTATCACTTACTATCTCTATCTCCGCCTTCTGAAATCCAGGTAAGTTTGATTTTTCAGAACAGAAAAAAAAAATCACATAAGCCAACAGCTTTGAAAAAAATTCACACAGACCACACACACACACACACACACACAGGCACGCACGCATGCACGCACGCATGCACAGATAGAGGGAGAGAGAGAGAGAACCAGAGAGAACTTCAGCAGACCTACTGCTCCTCTTGCCCTTCAGTCAATAAAATAATATGGAAGAAGTTCTGTAAACAGCAACAAAGGATGAAAGAAGAAGCAGAAACACAAGGAGGGGAAAACGGTACCTCGCCCATGGGAATACCAGCATAGGAGTGTAGAACCATTGCAAAGTGATTGCCCTTACCTAGGAGCATCTCCTCCCAGAATGTTCCAAGAAGCATGGAAAAACTACTAAGGAAAAGAATACAACATGTCTGGAGTATGTTGGAGTCTTGCCATATAATGGTGTTATTGTCAGCAGGCTGGACATAGATACTCCTCCTGACCATGTTCCCAAAAATATTTAACCCCAGGGACAAGTTGGTGATGTTGACATTCATGATCCTATAAGTTCTATTCTTCCTAAAAGAAGGGTGTCGACAAAGAAAGGTCGAGAGAACTATAAGACTGCTCCCAACTAACAATTTGAGCTTCCGTGGAAAGGCTATCATAAATGCCCTTCCCGGAGAGTGAGATCAACAACTAACTTCTCCATGGAGCCCTCAACTAATGCCTGTTGAAAACAGGATCAAACACCCATACATAAACACTGAGTCGAACTAGAACCCAGAAGCAGATGGAGAGGACAAGACCATGCGGCAGAAACACATACAGACAGCTTACCTGAACAAGGAGGAGTTAACGGCCACTAGACTGATAGCTGGGAAGCCAGCATGGGACTGACTCAGGCACCCCTGAATATGGGTCTCAGCCAGAAGGTCTGAGCAGTCAAAGAGACCTCAGACAGTGGAGCCAGGATGTATCCTGGTTCACAAAAGAACTTTGCAAACATATCCCCCATGGAGGGATAACTGCCTTAATCTAGACACAGGAGAGAAGCCCTAGTCCCTACTTCACAGGACCTGTCAGATCTACATGACCCCAACTGGATGGCACTCCCCTACATATGGAATTGGGGTGGGGGATGGGAGGGGAGGTGTTTAGAGTGCATGTGAGAGGGCAGAGAGGGTAAAAAGGGAGGGAAAGAGGGAGGGAGGGCTGGGGGGGGGGAGGGAGCGATGGAGGGAGGGAGGGAGAGGGAACTGGGATCGACATGTAAAAAAAAAAATGCTTTGACTCCAAAATTTAAGTTGAAGGACAAGTTACTGGGGAAAAGGATTTCTATTTTTTTTTCCACAGAAAATGAAAAGATGTGGATTCCTTCCAGACTAATGTGATTTGATCATGCCAGACCGCCTGAAACAGAGTACAAGCTGATCCTACATTCAAAACAGCTGGACAAAGCAGCCCTACAGACTACAGCCAGGATATCTGAATCTTCT
Organism: Phodopus roborovskii; assembly: GCF_943737965.1. Taxonomy (NCBI): domain Eukaryota; kingdom Metazoa; phylum Chordata; class Mammalia; order Rodentia; family Cricetidae; genus Phodopus; species Phodopus roborovskii. The sequence continues at coordinate 113,075 of NW_026126100.1, read as the reverse complement.
TCGAATCCCCAAAGACAGCGCCCCTTACCAGCAGGAAGTAGTTTGGAAAGAACGACGCCCAAATTCCCAAATATTGTGTATAAATGTTTGTTTTCATTTAATTGGACTGTTATATAAAATTAAATAAAATTAAAAAAAAAAAGAAGGGTGTCGAGGCCAGAGCTATTTTGTCCATTCTTGGAGGAGCCTTTTTGTTATGAGTAAGGTTCTTCCTGCTGGCCAGTCAGGTCCCACCACCACACCAGCCCCAAATAACACACAGAGACTCTATATTTGATATAATGCTGTTGGCCAGTTACTAGTTTAGTATCGGTTGGCTGTCTTCAATATTAATCCATTTCTAGTAATCTAAGTATTGCCACGTGGTCTTATCTTACCAGAGAGAGGGCCTGGCGTTCTGTTCTCTCCAGTCTCTCCATGCTGACTCCTTTTTACTACTTTGTCTCTTCTCCTTGTCTCCTAGTCCCGCCTATCTTGCTTTCCTATTGGCCAATAGTGCTTTATTCATTAACCAATAACAGAAACATATTTACAGAATGATATCTCCCATCACCTTTTAAATATTATTTTGACTTCTGTTGCCAATGCATGTCTTCATTTTTTGTTTTCTGTGTTCTTTCTTGCATAGGAGGGGGCTGGGTGGTACATGGCTTGAATGTCAAGTTACTGAAGGCTAGTATCAGCCTTTCTAAGGAAAGTAAATGAGAGGATGCTTCTGTCCTGGTCCCCGCAGACATCCTGGAAGTTTTTCCCACATACATCTGGCAGTAGTGGCATTCACATTTGAACATTTCCTGATGTTCATCTCCTGGGGAAGACTGTTTTCTTTTCCTGTCCCTTTGGTGAGGTAAAAGAAACATGACACATCTTTTCATTTTCTGTGGAAACAAAAATAGAAATCCTTTTCCCCAGTAACTTGTTCTTCAACTTAAATTTTGTAGTCAAAGCGTTTTTTTTTAATTTATTATTTTACATGTCGACCCCAGTTCCCTCTCCCTCCCTCCCTCCCTCCCTCCCCTCCAGTCCTCCCTCCCTCCTTCCCTCCCTTTTACCCTCTCTGCCCTCTCACATGCACTCTAAACACCCTCCCCTCCCAACCCCCCACCACAATACCATATGTAGGGGAATGCCATCCAGTAGGGGTCATGTGGATCTGACAGGTCCTGTGAAGTAGGGACTAGGGCTTCTCTCCTATCTCTAGAATAAGGCAGTTATCCCTCCATGGGGGTTATGTTTGCAAAGTCCTTTTGGGCACCAGGGATACATCCTGGCTCCACTGTCTGAGGTCTCTTAGACTGCTCAGACCTTCTGGCTGAGACCCATATTCAGGGGAGTCCGAGTCAGTCCCCTGCTGGCTTCCCAGCTATCAGTCTAGTGGCCCTTAGCTCCTCTAGGATATCTGAATCTTCTTCGAATCCCCCAAGACAGCGCCCCTTATCAGCAGGAAGTAGTTTGGAAAGAACGACGCCCAAATTCCCAAATATTGTGTATAAATATTTGTTTTCATTTAATTGGACTTTGTTATATAAAATTAAATAAAAAAATTATATATATAATAAAAAAAGAAACATGACACATTTCTTTCCCTTGATTTCAACTAGCATTGCTTTCTTTTTAGGTGATCTTGAACTCTCAGACTGTTGCTTTTCTTCAATCCTTTCAAAGAAAAAAACAAATTTTAGAAAGAAAAGGTCATTTGAAAACATGTCAGGCTGCACACCCTCCTGGAGCATCTACAAACAGGTGCAGATACACATCTCAGGAGGAGCCCCTGATGGCTTCAGCAATGGAAATCTTAGTTTCTAATTGGGTTGTGCAGCCATATTTGTTTTATTTTGTTTATAGGAACTGAAATATCCATAAGCAATCTGTGTGCTATTTGCATCTGAATTATTGGTTTTAGTCCAGTTTTCCTTGAACTTGTTTGTTTGTGGTACAAGGATCCCAGGAAGCAATTCCTTCAAGTGGAGTGCACAGATGTGGCTATTTCTTTTCTTTCCTTTTTTTGTCCCCTTTCCTGAAAATTTATTTTTTTAAATTTAACATCAATCATCTTTTTTATTTATTTACAAGCATGTTCTTCCTCTTAAATAGTATATACATCTTGCTAATTTGACTTAAAATATCTTTGTCTTTCCATGTACTTTATATGGAACTACCTATCATTTTTTTTATTTTGCATATTGACACCAGTTCCCTCTCCCTCCCTCCCTTTTCCCCTCTCTACCCCCTCACATGCACCCTGACCACCCTCCCCTCCCCTCCCCCAAATTCCTCATGTAGGGTGATGCCATCACAGAGGGGCCATCCATCTAAATCTGTCAAATCATTTGAAGTAGGGACTAGGACTTCTCTCCTAACTGTAGGTTAAGGGAGTATCCCTCCATGGGGGATGTGCCCACAAGATCTTTTTGTGCACCAAGCATACATCCTGGTTCCACTGTCTGAGGTCCCTTAGACTGCTCAGGCCTTCTAACTAAGACCCACGTTCAGGGGGGTCTGAGTCAGTTCCATGCTGCATTCCCAGCTATCATTCTCCAGGCCTGTGAGCTCCTCGTGGCTATTTCTTATTGTAAGATTCTGAAGCCTTCGGAAGCATTGCTTTACAAATTGTCTCTTCTTTGAACCTTACTTTGAAGATATTACTTCCCGAAATAAATGAGATTAAGGGTAGTCTAGTCTCAGAAAACATGTTTGAGGTTCCATGCTCTACAAACACAGTGTCTGCTATCACTAGTTCCTAAGGCCCTAGGAACAGTGCTACAGTTGCAGTCCTATTTGCTTGGGCAGAAAAGAAGAGATCAAAGAGACCTCCCCTAATCTGACTCCAAAAAAATCCCTCTGTCCATCAGGCACAGCCACATTAACCAGAGAGGGATAAATGCACTAGAGTCCTGGGTATGGTATGTGTGCTCAATGTAACCAGCAGCTCAGGCAATAGTTGTTTAACTCACACCATTTGAAGGGACAAGTACAATACAGAGAAAAGTTAAGTGAAGACAAGGAGAAAGCTAATAGTCCCATATTGAGGTTGTCCCATGACTTCCAATTTTTTAACAACAGATATCAGATCCTGGAGAGCAATAGAATGCCTTTGCGAGAGCAGCAACGAAGGCACATGTCATGATCTACATCCCAGAACCCTGTCCATGCAGCTAGTAGCTACAATATTTGAGAGGATAGAGCTCGAAGAAGGGCATGGGAAGCGTAGGTTTAATACAACACATGCATGTGCTATAACAGTTTGGATATGTATAATTCCTAGCTATGGATGCATTTGTGAGGGCATGTTTTGTTTCAGGCCTGAAAGGGTAGATGCACATCAGAAAAGCTGAGAGCATGTTAGCAGAGGAAGATTTGACTCCTGCCAAAAGCTTTTACCTCTCTGGACTCAATTACCACCTGTATTAAAGATTAAAAAAACCTAACATTCCTGGGTAAAGTACCTACTAGTGATAGCACAGGCATTGTACACTAAAGGAAATATCTGGCTTATCATGTGAAGATTTGCTTTCAAAGGTACTTGTGTTATACACTCCATAACACACACACACACACACAAAACACATATACAAAACACACACCACACACATACACACACACAGTGGGATGGGGGTGCTGGGCCAGGAAAAATGAAACCATGCACAACATATGGGACTTGGGGGAGTAAAGAGAATAGGCTTTCCTATAGGATATGTTAATCAGTCTGACCATTATGAAAATATTTATGGAGGATTCGCAAATTCTTTACAACAAAACTTTCACATATTCCAGCCATACCACTCATGGATATAGTGCAAAGAAACCCAAATCATCCTATGACAGAGCTACCTGAGTATCCTTAGTAGTAAAGGAACCCAAATTATGGATTCAGCCTAAGTGGCAGTGGGCGAATTGCTAAGGGAAATGTGGTGGCTGGAAGAGGCAGTTTCACTTGGCTGCAAAGAAAGATAAAAACACAGTGTTTGAGGGAAAACACTGGATATTGTGCGAAATACTTCAGGTTTGGCAAGACAAATATCACAGATCTTCTCACTCGAAAGCATTAAAAACCAAAAGAAAAGCTAAACTCCAATAAAAAGGGACATAAATTACACGAAGGATCACTGGGGCTGTAGGAAAAGATTGACAAGAGGAGAAGGTAGACAAAGAGTAGTAATGGGGGCAAACACAGCTAAATTATAACATGTACATATATGGAACTATAAAATGAGAGCTTCCATTTGTATGATTAATAGACATTACTAGAAACGGAAAAAAAAAAAAAAAAAAAAAAAAAAAAAAACAAAAAACAAAGCCACATTTGAGGGTGACCGGGATGTAGTCCTCCAAGTGTGCTTTCAGGTTATCAAACATTGCAAGTGATGTTTGACTCCTGAATAAAATGGAGGATGACAACAATAAGCTTTAACTATTTTGACTCCTAGCACCTAGCACATGCTGCTTGGAGGGCCATCAACAGATTTCTAGATCCCACATAGATTCTTTCCTTACATCCTACAGTTTCTACCTTGTAGATGTAACCACCTCTAGAGTCAGCTGTCTTCCCAACCAGTCCATGCCTAGCACAGTGTTTGAATACCCTGCCACAGACTAGGAAACTCTCCCAATTCTCCTGTAGTCATTCCTCCTGTTCTTACCCTTCCTCCAGAAACCCCTACACCCTCTCTGTCTGCAAACATATGCACCTATAGGACTTTCTCAGAGAGGATGGCCCTGAACACTCCATTTAAAAGTATATGCTGGGCCAGAGCTGGGTCAGAGCTGGGACTTGAAGTGCACAACATTAATATCAGCACTCTGAGGCAGAGTCAGGTGAAACTCTGAGTTCGAGCCTAGTTTGGTCTGTAGATTTAGATCCAGGACAACCAGGGCTATGTAGATAAAATACCATGTCATAAAGAAAAGAAAAAAAGTGTGACAACAACCAAAGTGTATGCCCTGGCATGATAACCGTAAGGATGCCCTATTAACCGACACACATAGCTTGGGTATAACAACAGCTTACAGTTTAGATTTAGAATCAACTCAAAAGAGAAAAATCATATCTGATACTGGCAATCTAGCCAACTATACACAACCTGGTGAAGTCGTGAATCCTGGAGATTACACAACTCCCTAAACCAGCATGAACCATAACTATATTGTCAGAAAATTTCCTCATAGTCACAGATAAGTGTACTCCTCGGCAATCACTGTGGAAACTTCACTTTGCAACAAGCAGAGATGGATACAGAAAACCACAACCAATTAAAATGCAGAGTTGTGAAAAAGATCTGAATATATATATCTACTATGAGGTCCTGCAACTGAGGCTCAGGGATCAGTGTGAAATTGGATGGGGAAAGAATGTAAGATCCAGAAGAACAGGAAGAACAGGAGGTTTGCTATGAGATTGTATCTCCTAGAAATGTCAGATCTACATTGATAAAAGTCTCACCAACATGACTGCATAAATATGAGATAAACAAGGATGACCCAAAAAGACATGCTAACATGGGAAGGGTTGGAGAGTGGGGGCAGCTAATGGGGATCATTGAAGTCTTACTTAAGGACACACAACTAAAGAATGCTGAGAATGGAGAGTAGTAGCCTTCCCCCAAGATGGTCCATACCCATTGGTTGTATAATACCAAATTCTCATTCTTGAAAATATACCTGTTACGAGTAAGGTGTTCCCACCAGTCTGATCCCACTGCCGCAATTAAAACAATGAGATACTGTCTTTGATATTAATGCTGTAGGGCCATTTATTTTTTCTTATTGGCTTGTTCTGTCTTAAGTATTGACCCATTTCTATTAATTTAAGTACTTCCATGTGGTCTTATCTTACCGGAGAGAGGGGGCTGGTGGTTCAGCTCCCTCCATTATCTACATGCTGAACCCTCCCTCCTACTTCCTATTTCCTTCTTGTCTCCTTGTCCCACCTATCTTGCTTTCATATTGGCCAGCAGTGCTTTATTCATTAACCATTAAGAGAAATTTATTTACAGAATGACATCTCCCATCATCTCCTCTTTTGTGTCTAAATAAAAGGAAGTGTTTTCCCCATCCCTGGGTCCCTGTCTGCAGAGAGACCTCGTAGAGAGCTTGAACCACACAGAGCTACAGATATTGAATCTCAGACCACATAAGCCCACCGGGGAAGTACCATAGAGAGAGGGGGAGACCCCACCAACACCTACTGGAAGAAGCTATGGGAAGAAGGCAATACAAGAAAAAACCTAGCAACAGAAAGACAAGCATGACACCACCAGAATCTAGGGAATCTACATCAACAAAGCAGAGGAAGCAGAAGGGAACGACTTAAAAATTACCATCATAAAAATGATAGAGGCCCTCAAAGAAGATGTGAGAAAACTCCTTAAAGAAATGGAGGAAAAAAACAAACAAAAGAGTGGAAGAAAACAAATTTCTTAAGGAAAGTACAGAAAGCCAAGAAAAAACAATTAAGCAGGTGAAGGAAATGGTTCAAGACTTGAAAACTGAAATAGGGAAAATAAAGGCATCACAAACCGAAGGAACGCTGGAAATAGAAAAACTGGGCAAAAAATCGGCAACTACAGACACAAGCATAACCAACAGAATTCAAGAGATGGAAGAGAGAATCTCAGGCATAAAAGAAAAACTAGAAGAAATAGATTCATCGACCAAAGAAAATCATAAACCCAACAAAGCCTTAACACAAAACATCCAGGAAGTGTGGGACATCGTGAAAAGGCCAAATCTAAGAATAATAGGCAAAGAGGAAGGTGAGGAAGCCCAGCTCAAAGGTGCCGAAAACATATTCCACAAAATCATCGAGGAAAACTTTCCAAATCTGAAGAAGGACATGCCCATGAAAGTACAAGAAGCATACCGAACCCCAAATAGGCTGGACCAAAGAAAAAAGACCCCTCAACATATAATAATCAAATACCTACCATACAGAGTAAAGAAAGAATATTAAGAGCAGAGAAGGAAAAATGACAGGTAACATATAAAGGCAGACCTATCAAAATTATACCTGACTTTTCCATGGAAACCCTCAAGGCCAGAAGGTCCTGGATAGATGTTCTAAAAGTATTAAGAGAACACGGATGCCAGCCTAGGCTACTATATCTAGCAAAACTCTCCATCACTATAGATGGAGAAAACAAAATATTTAATGACAAAACCAGATTTTCCCAATATGTATCTACAAATCCAGCCCTACAGAAAGTATTGGAAGGAAAACTCCAACCCAAGGAAGGTAACCACACCCACAAAAATGTAGGCAACAGATAATCCAACTACACCAGAAACCAAGGGTAAAGCAGAACTAAAATATTCACAATACCACTGCCAAAAACAAACCTAAATCAAACAAGCATCAACAATCAATGGTCCTTAATTACCCTCAACATTAAAGGTCTTAACTCACCTATAAAAAGACACAGGCTAACAGAATGGATACGAAGACAGAATCCGTCTTTCTGATGCATACAAGAAACACATCTAAGCTTCAAAGATAGACATTACCTCAGGGTAAAGGGTTGGGAAAAGATTTTCCAATAAAATGGAAATAAGAAGCAAGCAGGCGTAGCTATCCTAATATCTAACAAGTTAGGCTTCAAACCAAAATTAGTCAAAAGAGATGAAGACGGTCATTTCATATTCATCTCAGGAGAAATCCATCAACACAAAATCTCAGTTGTGAACATCTATTCCCTTAATACAAAGTCACCAACATTTATAAAAGAAATACGTCTAAAACTCAAAGCTCATATAAAAAGTGGGAGACTTCAATACACCAATCTCAACACTAGACAGGACCACAAATCAGAAACTCAACAAAGAAACAAAAGAATTAACAGAAGTTATGTCTCAACTGGGGTTAACAGACATCTATAGAACATTCCATCCAAAGACAAAAGAATATACCTTCTTCTCTGCTCCACATGGAACCTTCTCTAAAATTGACCACATACTAGGTGACATAACAAACCTCAACAGGTACAACAGAATAGGAATAGTCCCCTGTATCTTATCGGACCACCATGTTTTAAAATTGGAATTCAATAACAACACAAATAGCAGAAAGCCTGCAAACTCATGGAAATTGAACAATGTACAATTGCACCATTCCTGGGTCAAAGAAGAAAGAAATTAAGGACTTTCTAGTATTCAACGAGAATGAGGATACAACATACCCAAACTTATGGGACACCTTGAAAGCAGTGCTATGAGGGAAGTTCATTGCACTAAGTGCCCATATGAAGAAAACAGAGGATAGTCACATAAGAGAATTAACAGCCCAAATGAAAGCCTTAGAACAGAGAGAAGCGAATTCACCCCATAGGAGTAGACGCCAGGAAATAATCAACTTGAGGGCTGAAATCAATAAAATAGAAATCAGGAAAACAATACAAAAACATCAATGCAATCAATGCAATGAAGAGTTTGTTTTTTGAGACAATCAACAAGATAGCCAAACCTTTATCCAAATTAATGAAAAAGCAGAGACAGAACATGCAAATTAACAAAATCAGAAACGAAAAGGTGAACATAACAACAGACACAGAGGAAATCCAGACAATTTTCAGGTCATACCTTGAAAGTCTGTACTCCACAAAAATTGAAAATTCAAAGGCAATGGACAAATTTCTGGATAACTATCACTTACCAAAATTAAATCAAGAACAGACAAACAACTTAAATAGACTTATAACCCGCAATGAAATAGAAGCAATCATCGAAAGCCTTCCAACCAAAAAAAGTCCAGGGCCAGATGGATTCAATGCAGAATTCTACCAGACATTCAAGGAAGAACTAATACCACTACTCCTCAAACTTTTCCACAAGATAGAAACAGAAGGTTCATGGCCAAACTTTTTTTGTGAGGCCACAATAACCTTGTTACCCAAGCCTCACAAAGACACAACTAAGAAAGAAAACTACAGACCAATATCCCTGATGAACATCGATGCAAAAATACTCAATAAAATACTGACAAACCGAATTCAAGAATACATTAGAGAAATCATCATCCACCATGACTAAGTAGGCTTCATGCCTGGAATGCAGGGATGGTTTAACATACGAAAATCTATCAATGTGATCCACCATATAAACAAACAGAAAAAGAAAAACCATATGATTATCTCCCTAGTGGCTTTTTTTATTACTCTGTTTCTTTTACTTCTACTTTTTTATTTTTTGAGACAGGGTTTTTCTGTGTAACTTTTATCTGTACTGGAATTCACTCTGGATTCCAAGTTTACTTTGCAATCACAGAGATTTGCTTGCCTTTGTCTCCTGAGTGCTAGGATTAAAGGCTTGTGGCTTCATACCCAGCTACTCTCTGTCTTTTTAAAACTATTTTATTCTTTTTCTCTCCCAAGCATACATATATTTTAAAACACACTGTAAACCTTTAGAGGTTTTTCTTAATGTGAATCTGCCTTTACTGTAAATCTTTATCTTTTTGTGGCCATGTGACTTTTCTCTGGTAAACAACATCATTGCTAAAATGAAAGTCATAGCCCTTTTAGCTGCAGTCTATCCATGATGGCGATGGGTACTTTTACTGTGGGAACTGAGAGCTGTGCTCACTTCCTTGGTCTATGATGCCATCCAGCCCCATGCTGCCAGCTTGGAGATGTGGTCACTGCCATTGTTAGCCCTCGTACACACCAATCAATTGTTTGCAGTGCTTTTTCAAAGCCATGTGTTTTTTTGCTGCTTATGCTAAGTCAGAAAATCTCCCTTAAAGGAGCCGTGCAAATCTCTGTTTGTCTCTAGCAAAACAGAATCCAACTGAGAAAAATGATGCTACCAAGAAATCTTGCTTGTATCTGTTCTTTTGTTTCTAAAACCCTTTTTAAGCTTTTCTTAAAATTTTCGTGGATGTTATTTGGTCCACGTTGTGGCGCCATATGTTAGGAGTAGTTATCCCCACCACTTGTCTTGTCCCACCACCACACCAGCCACAAATAATACACAGAGAGGTACTGTATTTGATATAACAGTTTATATATTATCTTTCTGTGGTCTTTGAAGGAGTTGGAGACAGATAATTGTGGTTATAGTTTTCCTTAGTTAGGATTGGAGATAAGTTACATATAAGACTTTAGACTCACAAAGATAGATGATAGAGCATTTTCTTTAAGTCTTACTAAATGTTAATGGGCTAAATATTGTTAACTGTGATTCTCATTTGATAACTGTTGTGTGATATATTTTGCTATGTTAAGGTTAAAAACCTTTTTATTTAGTCAGAAAATGATGGGAGATGTCATTCTGTAAATATGTTTCTTTTACTGGTTAATGAGTAAAGCACTGTTGGCCAATAGGAAAGCAAGATAGGTGGGACTATGAGACAAGGAGGATTGGAAGAAGTGGTAGGGAGGAGTCAACATGTAAGACAGAGAGAGCAGAATGCCAGCCTCTTTCTCTGGTAAGATAAGACCAGGTGGAAGTACTTAGATTAAGTGAATGGGTTAATATTTAAGATAGAGCTAGCCGATAAGACCTAATAACTGGCCAACAGCATAATATCAAATACAGAGTCTCTATGTATTATTTGGGGCTAGCGTGGCTTTGGGACCAGACCGGTGAAAAACAATACTCGTAACATATACCACATATACCTACTAGAAACATTATACAGATTGAACAGGTTGTGTTTTTATATTTAGGAATATGTATACATTTATGAAATATGCCATTGATTCACAGAACAAGAGGCAATGAATTTGAAAGAGAACAAAGGAGGAAGATATTGGAGGTCCTTAAGGGAAAGAAGGAGAGAGGAAAGGATATAATATTAATCTTAAAAAAAAGTTGAATACATGTCCACCAGTCACCATTGGCAACACCAACCTCTCTCACCTCCCCCCTCCAACATTTTCTTTCCTAACAGCAAAACTCTGCCTCCAACTACACTGCAAAGAACAGCATGTTGATTCTTAAACTTCAGTTTTGACATTTGTAGACGACAGTATCACATAATCTCTACAGCACTTGTACCATATCCAGTTCTTACATTGCTTTTTCCCATTTGTCCAGCTCCTAGGGCACTTCCTGTCACGTAGTAGGCCTTCAATAAATGTACCTGCATACAAGAAGTGTCTGGCATCGGGAAAGGCCTCCCTAAATTACAGCCTCTTTTTCTGTTGCTCTCCATCCCTGTCAGGTGATGCTGGAGAGCAGAGAATCAAGGAGGACACAGAACAGTCTGATGAAACACAGGGGAAAAGCAGGGCTTTGCTGGGGTCACCACTACCCATGTAGTTGTGCAGATGGCAGTCCTGGAAGTTGTTCTTCACTGAGTAGATGTCTCTCACTCTGCAGACAGGTACCCACCCAGAGCCCTTCTTCTTTTTTCCTTCACACTGGCAGACATCTTTGTTCCTTGTCTCTACTCTTTTTCATTCTTCAACACTTCTGGGTGTCTCACTTAGGCACACTCCTGACACATGAGGATACCATTCTTCCTCCACAGCACCGGTGCTATATTGCCTTGCACCTGCTTGGACTGTACTTGATTGCTCTGCAGACTATCAGTACAGGTCTCTTGAAAATCCTACCCACCCTCCACCATCAACTTCAAATCCACAGCTCCTGTAAAACTGTACACTGCATCCTAAGTTATGGTGGGGAGTTCATCAAATGTTTGCAGTGCCAATGCACCAGATAATGATACCTTCTAGATTTTCCCATTTAGCCATGCCATCTACGGGACTTGGTTTAAAGACTGCTCTTCTAGATGCAGAGCCACACAGGTAAACAACATGACATAGAGAGAGCCCAAATTAGAGATCTATATCAGTTCCTCTCCTGAGAGCTCATGGAGCTTCCTAGGAATAGGGAGAGGAACTGTGGGAGCATCAAGATTAAAGGACACCAGGGGAACAGGGCCCACACAATCTACTGATCAGGACTCATGGGGGCTCACAGACACTGAGGAATCAATCACTGAGCCTGCATGGTTCTGTACTAGGACCTCTGTATGAATGTCATGATGGTTAGCTCACTGCTCTTCTGGAACTCCTAGCAATGTAAGTGATCATATTCCTGATAGTTTTAGTGCCCTTGGGAACTTCCTCTCTACTATTTGGCCTCGTCCAGCCATGATATGTGGGTTTCTGCCTAGTCTTATTGGAACATGTTATGCCGTGTTCTGTTGGTATCTCCATGAGCCTGCTCTTTTCATAAGGGAAACAGAGGAATTCATAGTGGGGAGAAAAGATTTAAAAGAGGGATAAGTGGAGGAAGGACTTAGTTCTCTGCTGTTGTGGGGATTGAGCCTATGAGAGATGAGTAATACAGATGAGAAAAAAGAAAAATATGTCTGTGTGTGTATATGATTATAGCTTTCTCACTCTGTATAATTTTCTTTTTTGCCTTCCAATTTTCTTCCTCACCAATGACTGGGAGATAAAACCAAGGAAACCTGGGAACACCTGATTGTTAGGAAATGTCACTAGGAATTCTAGTCACATTGCACTTCCAGTAGTCACCACACATAACACTGCTGGAGTCTGGTTATGCAAGGAGTGGCACTCACTAGATATTCTGGACAAGCTGGGGTAGGAATGCAAATACTTAATTTTAAGTCCTCTGCTAACACCTTAAGCATTCCAGGACAAGGGTTCTCTGATTACTTATATTCAGAACATTAGGACTTTTGCAATCCAATTAATTGGTTTTCCATCAATGCTATGTCAATCTGACACCAAAGCTGGGGCTACAGGAGACTGAAATTTATTATGTCATCAGCTCCAAGGTTGAGGAGGCCATATGGGGCTGGCACTCTGACCTGCCTTGGGGTTAAGAGGCCTCAGTCAAGATATCCCTAGTACTTATCTCTTAAATGGAGATCCTGAAAGAGCTGACTTGTTCAATCTCACTCTATTTACTGTGGGTGTTTAGCTCCTTCCATACATGGGAAACTGGATCCTGTACACTTGCTGCCCAGCATCTGAACCCAGCCAGGTGCTATGGAGACTCTTCCCCAATTCCCTCCTGTCTCTCCCTTCACCATCCTCCAGCAGTCCACTATGAAGACACAGCACTCTCTCTCTCTATGCCTAGGTCCTGTCAGCTGTTGCTTCCAAGGTCCAACAGAATCAGGAAAGAGGTGTTGGTAAAACTTCCAGGATGGACTCACAGGGCATTCCCTTCCTCTGTGCACACAAATTCTTTGACCTCTGCCTTACATAAGTTACACACACTAGTATTCTATTTTCACTCATGATCATGCCACAGAAGATAGATCACATCTTAATTAGTCCTACCATCAGATGTCTAAGACCTTTCCATCCCTGGATGTTAGAGCGTTCTCAATAAACCTAGTTTTACATAAACTGCACCATCTATTTTAAGTGGTTTCTTTGGTATATATTTATGGCAATCCTCTTCATCTTTTTTATTTGTGTGTACATATATATTTTTGTGTCCATATATTTTCTTTTAATTTTTGGGAAAGAGAATCATTATGAGACCCTGGCTGCCATGAAACTCACTGTATAAACTATATGATCAAAAAACTCACACAGTACTGACAGCTTTTCCATTCTGATTCATGCAATGGGCTATCATGCTCTGTAAATGGTAAAAAAAAAAAAAAAAAAAGAGCAGATGGTATGGATGCTGTGATACAGGCCCAAAGCCTGAAAATTGAGTCCATTTTGACACTCATTCTACACTATTGGCTCACAAGTTCCATCCAACTAGTGAAGGTAGGTTTTTCCAATGAGAAGAGCCCAAATATTGTGTACACAGTTTTACATCATTACATCATAGTCATGATCCTAGGAATATGTTGCAAAAACTCATTTGGGAAGTTCAGTTGTGCTAGATAAACATATATGTGCCTAGTCTGAACAACCGATTCTCAACTCACCTGACGTAGGAGACTGATAACCTTTCGATGTCTCTGGACTAAATCCATGCTGCCTGAACACCAGATGTTTTACAACAGAGAGCAGCCTTGAGGGGATACAGACAGGGGGACTCCCAGAGCAAATGCATAGAGATGGCACAAGGAATGTGGGCCTTCCTTGCTGTATTCTTTCACAAGCTGGAGACTGGATGGCCCTAGGAGTCTCTCTGCAGATGCAGGATGCTTACTCAGGAAGATGCCCTCTTTCCCTGCAAACACAGCATAAGGTAAGTTGGGGGAAGGAGACAGGAGTTGGTCTAATTTGTGATAAGATTCTTACCTTGAAGTTTCAGCTGGATTTCTTTTTTCTTTTCATGTGAAATGAAGTGTCACAATCTGATTGAGGGCCTTGAAACCTTCAGCCCCCACAACACACCCAACCCCAGGGGACAGTGTGGAAGCACTGGAGGGGACCTGCCAGAGGCTCTGCTGCCTTGCTGGGACCCATTTTGACCAAGGAAGCACTTGCAAGATACTGAGAGTGAATAAACAGTACAGGGAGGGAAAACTGGTCCTAATACCAGTCCTCAGGGTTGGGGTGTAGGGGCTGTGGTGTCCATGGTTAGGTGGATTGAAAAGAAGTGAGAACCAGTGTGTCTGTTAGAGTCCTCCACAAACCACTAATTTCCATTTCTATGTTTACGTCTGTTAATAAAGTGGAGCACACTGAAACTGCCCAGTGTGCCTTACACGAAGGGCCAAGCTGGAGCAAGCAGCAGAAACACAGTCTGTGTCAATGTGAACACCCATGGATTCACTGAAAGGTGTTGATCTTGGATATTTATCAGGGTTTGAGTTGTGGTTTCATGTAGCTCAGTCTGGCCACAAATTCCCTTTCTGATCAGGATGATCTCGAGATTCTGATCCAGCAGCCTCCACATCACTAGCCCAGCTTTAGAGGCCCATGAAAGCACACCTGTTTGATGTGAGGCTTGCGACCACACCAATGACTTCCTGCATCATAGGCATTCTATCCAATGAAATGCAGTCCAGGCTCCTAAAAGGGTTTGTAGAACACCCATAAGGGTTTTTTTTTTCATGACAGTGCACACATGAATACCATAGGAATCAGCCTGTACACTTGCCTCTACCCCCTGACTGTCTTATTAGCCTCTTCTCTGAATAGCCAATCACTGTCTACAAAGGTAAACCTTGTTATTCATTAAGTGATGGCAGCAGCATTAGTTTTCAGTCACCTTTTGGTCCCCATCACTTTCACTGACATTGTGAAATGGAGGAGGCACAGAGGACTTTGGCCTGCTCTGCACAGTGAAGTATTTCACAGGTCCTGGAACCTCAAAGTCAACCTAGGCACTTTGGTTCTTAAGTGCTGTGCTGTGTCGCCATCTACTGATGACTCTCAGCTCCACACCTGCACCTCCATCTTGGTGATGGTCCTCAGTTCCTAGTCTCCTCCAAGACACTCATACTGGATAGCCCAAGGGAAGCTGGACACTCTGTGCACCAACTTGAACTCACACTCTCAAACATTTGTGAATTTGTGTCTAGTCTAGTCTAGATAATCCATGAAAGGCTTCACCATCTACCGGATTGACCTCCTGCCTCACAATCCTTCACTGCTCCCACAGACCCTAAGACATCAAGACTGTCTAGAGGTCCTGCCAATTCCTCTTTCACCAGCTCTTAGTCCCCTTCTCCTGCCTCACTCATAGTCTTGTAGGGAGTGAAGCAGCCACACACAGATTATGCCTGTGATACACAGAACTCTTCTCAGGCTGTCATGTCACTGATACTTGTACACAGTGTGTAAGCATGTGTTGTGAGCATGTAAGCATGTGGTGAGTGTGCAGGTGTGAATGGCTATAATTACATGTGAAGGTATTATTCTCCAATAGTCTATGGGCAGCATGGGCAGGACAATGTGGAATCTCCAGCAAGTAGCATTATTGGAGACAGGGAAACAATTCAATTTTCTCACTTTACACAAATATGGACAAACCTGGAGGAAGGACAAGAGGGCAAGGAAGGATGTGACACTTTAGGGAGTAGAATGCCTGTGAAGCTATGCTCTCCTTTCACTGGAATTAAGTGGAACTCTGTCTGAGAAGCACCAGCTCTGTGAGCTGAGCCTGCTGGTTACTGGGAATGCATCCCTTGCACTCACTGTGAAAAGTACAGTGAAGAATCTGCTCAGTGTCAGCCACATTATGTTTTTCACTCCCTGTTCCTCTTTAAGAACAAGGGGCAATGGATGGGGGAAGAGGGAACGACAGCACAAGTTGTGATTCAAATGACTGAGAAACACTCCAGTCATGGGTACCACTTCATCATCACCAACCTCTATGGTTTTACTTGACTCCCAGTCCAGATGGTATCTTCATGCAAATGAAGCTGCACTCTGAGGATTCTCATTCTGCTGGAGTGGCTGGGTGCCTGTTTAAACTGAGATTCAGAGAAGGAAAGAACCATTTACCTGACAGCTCTGCAGTGCCATTCAGATGCAGGAGGATGTCTCCATCATTACACTGGTCTTCTCAGAATATAACACACACTCATGTGAGCACATGTCTCATCCAGTGATGGACATGTAAAGCCTGTTCGTGACAGCATTGCTCACACTCTACCATTTTCAATCCCCTTAGCACATGGCACCTACAAGTGAGGAGGTATATAGGAAAATATTGTGGACTGGTACAGACCTTGTACATACAGTAATGTCACTTTCCTGGTCACAGGTAATCCAGGACTCAGTGCCTGTGCCAGCATCCTTTTCAAACTTGGATTCTTCTGTATGTCCTAGACCCTGGGTGTATAGCAGGAACATAGAAGCTGTTTTGGATCCTAAAGGAAAGAAAAAAATATTGAATCCTCACTTGTTACCATAAAATATTTAGAAGGAAGGATGAAAGCCTACAATTCCTCTTGTGCTGTGTCCAGTTCTTTATTTCAGACCCCTGAATCACATTGCATATCTATGAGCGTTACTCAAGGAATGATTGACTGTCTAAAAGAGCAACCCCTAATAAGCCACAGGCTATGAGGCCCTAAAAATGAGGTAGCAAGACTTTTGCCTGAAGGCTTCACAATTTCACAGTCTCACTAATAGATAAGCCACCCAGACAAAAACAACATAGAAAAATGTTCAAGCTAACACATAATAAACCAAAGAAGACTTAGCAGATATTTACAGACCATTTCACCAAAACATAACAGAACATACCTACATCTCTGCACCTGCTGGGACTTTCTCCAAAATTGATCATGTTCTTGAATACAAAGTAAATCTCAATCGTTACAAGAAAACTACAGTGACTCTTCCCACCCTATCTGACCACCACAGGTTAAAATGGAAATCAACAACAAGAACAATAGAAACACAGGAAATCAAGGAAACTAAACAACACTTATGAATGAAATATGCTTCAGACTGGATGGTCCTGTTTCATGCCTTTAATCCCAGGAGGGAGGCAGAAGTAGGTTGGTCTCTTGGAGTTTTAGGCTATCCTGGTTTACAAAGCAAGTTCCAGGACATCCAAATCATTTACTGAGAAACCCTGTTTTGAAAAACCAGAGAACAGAAAAAAAGACAAGAAAAGGAAAATGCATCATGAATGAAGTTCAGAAAGAAATTAAAGGCATTCTAAACTCAATGAAAATGAATACACAGCATTCCCAAACTCATGAGACAAAATGATAGGGGTGCTAAGTGAATGATTCTGTAACTTAGGTTCTACATACACGAAAATTGGAGGGACCTCATACTAGCCCCATAACAGCACACCAGAAAGATCTAGAACAAAAGAAGTGGACACACCCAAGAGGAATAGTTGAGAAGAAATAATCAAATTCAAGGTTTAAACCATTAAAGTAGATACAAATAGAACAACACACACACACATGAAATAGACATAGTTCTTTTAAAACTACACAAGGTCGACACAACTTCATGCAAACTAACTAAAAGGGGACAGAAAAGATCCAAATAAACAAAATCTGAAACTAAAGGGTACACAGAACTGCAAACAGTGATAGGGTGTTAATTTCCAAAATATATAGAGAACTGAAGAAACTAGGTATTAGATACCCAAAGTAACCATTTAAGAAGTCTTGCATGGATCTAAACTGTTAATTCTCTACAGAGAAACCTCAAAGGCCCTAGAAATATTCAAGGAAATGTTGAACTGCTTTAGCCATCAGAGGAACACAAACTAAAACTACTCTGAGATAGCATCTTACTCCTATCATCATGGCGAAGGTCCTAAACACAAGTGACAGCTCATTCCATTGAAGAGGTGGACTAAGGGGAACACTCCTCCATTGCTGCTTGGAGAGCACATTCATAAACCATGATGGAAACAAACATGTCAGTTTCTCAAACAATTGGGAGTCAAAATATCTCAATATCCAGCCATACTAATCTTGGGGATATACCCAAAGAATACTTCATCCCACCTCAGCAACACTTGCTAAAAAATGACTATTTCTGTTCTATTCATAATAGCCAGAAACTGGAAACAACCTAGATGTATTTTAAAAGAAAAAAAATGGATAATTTACACATGGTACAATTACACAAGGAAACATTACACAGCATTAAAAATGACATCATGAAATTAGCAGGCAAATGGGTGGAACTAGAAATGAATCATCCTGAGTGCAGTAAGGAATACCCAGAGAGAAAAATATGGTATGCAGTCATAAGTGTAAATTGGCCTTTACATAAATGATAAGCTGTGGACAGTGGTAGTAGAAGCCCCCTTGGGGGGGGCAGAAGCAGGTGGATCTCTTTGCCATCGAGGCCATCGTGGCCTACATAGTAAGTTCTAGGACAGTCAGAGCTCCATAATGAGATCCTGTGTCAAAAGATAAGCAAAACAAGCAAATATTAATGATATCATAGTTACGCTCTTTAGAGTGTATACTCCAGAGTTACACTCCAGAGATTTTAGGTAAAGAGTAGAGGTCTAGTTGGGGATGTGTAGATCTCCTGGAAAGGAGAAATAGAGATTTTAAGGGCAGACTGGGGACCGGTGGTGACTGTAATGGGAATGGGAAATTCAGGGTGGGCACTTGGTGCAGGTAGAGTGAGGGGGGTTTGAAGGCTGTAATTGTGGGTTGGTGTGGAAACCTTGTGCATGGAAAACTTCCTGGAGTCTATGAAGGTGATCCTAATGAGAACTACTAGCAATGGGGAATGAATACTGAGTCTCAAGTGGCCATTACTTGAAACCAGCCAAGGCTTCAGTTGGTGGGACTGGCTTGCATTCAATTGATTTGTTGGCCCAGTGGGTCCTATGGAACTCTCAACCCAGGCTGATTCTAAGACAAAGAAATGGTCACACTCTTAAAGCTGACAGTGGGGACCCCATTGCTGAGCAGGACACCCACACAACTCTGTGAATATGCAGAAGTCAAACTGCTGCCTACAAGGAACTTTCACCCCTAAGTTCCAGTCTCCATGGTGCAGCAAGGTACTCTGGCTAACAAAGGGAATCCTAACTAAATGGAAACATAGACACCAGTGCAGCCACAAACCTCTTCTTGCATTCTGTCTTGACTGCAAAACATATCATGGCAAGAGCCATAGTAGCCAACCCATGTCTGATTTATTTAATGCCCACTCCACAAGAAGGAACCCACACCTGACCTACATGATAACCAAGTATCAGAGAGTAGATAGCCCAGAGTCCTGGGATTAAAAAAAAAAAAAAAAAACGATGGTCTTAAAAAAACAACAAATTATTTTCAAATGATATCCTGCTATATTTATAGATCAGAGCCTCATCCAATAATCATCACAGGGTTCCTCTGGCAGCAGATGGGAATGGATGTAGTGTCCAATAATAAGATGTTGTGTGGATGGAGTCTAAATTGGAGGGCTCCATCATTTGTGTCCTATCAGAGCTCAGGAAATGCAATGGATGTGGAGGCTAAAGATTGTAAAATACACAGGGGATGGAGGACACCAGCTGAACAAGGCCCTTAATCAATTAACAAAGCATGTAAGAGCTCCCAGAGACAGAAACTGCAAGTACAGGGCCTACCTGGATCTACACCAGGTCTTCTGCATATGTACTATACCTACTGGCTTAGTATTAATGTGGCACTCCTGAATGTGAGAATAAGACAGTCTCTGAATCATGTGCCTGCTGTTGGGACTTTTGTCCTGTTGGACCACCGTGTCCACCTTTGATATGGTAGTGTTTCCTTTATCATAGTATATCTCATATTGGTGTATGGTTGTTATCTCTCAGAAGCCTGATCTTTTATTAAGAGAGTAGATCTGGAGGGGAGAGAAGGTTGTGAGGAATTGAAAAGAGTAGAGGGAGGGGAGACCATAATCAGGATGTACTATATAAAAAAATAATTTACATTTCATAAAAGAAAAAAACTGTGACATAAGATAATGATGCTTAGAGGATATTGGGCAGTTAGTAAATTAAGAGAATATCAGTAATTAAAAAGCTCTTATTTCTACTTGTGTGTGTGTGTGTGTGTGTGTGTGTGTGATTGAATGAATGAGAGGGAGATAGGAGAGAGAGAGTGGAGATGGATGGTTTGTTTAGAGGACTGGATGTGCATGTAAGTACAGTGTCCATGAAGGCAACAGCAAGACTTGCGTTTGCTTGGAGGGCTAGGGTTCTATGCATTTGTGGGTTACCCTAAGAGGTTTTCTGGAACTACATTGGAACTCACAGTCTTCTGCAAGAGTATCACATGCTGCTGACAACTGACAGGCCCTGTGCATTTAATATGATCATAGAACTGCCTGAATATCTTTTAGATTAGTTCTTAAATTCAGGAACTTTGCTCTTCCTTATTATTGGCCTGACTGTAAGGGGGACTAGCTTGTTAATGGAAAGCAAGGAATGTCTGACAAATCATGAGTTGGGAATGAAGCCTAATTAGAATTTGAGGGGCCGTGGGCCACAAATGTGGAGCAGGATGCCATTCCTCTATTGGACAAACAGTCAGATGTTGTCTGGTGGTTCTCTCTCCATGCTGCTCTACTTCAGTGGCCAGATATCCCACATGGGACATTCTTTCAAGCAGTGCTGGTGCCTGGTCCAGGTATCTTGTGACTCTCATCTGACGAGATGTATGCTGAAGGCAAAGCAAGGGACACATCCTTATCTTTGCAGCAAACACTTACAGCAAATCACCTGTAGTATACTACATTGAGCTCTAGAGATTCATCAGGGGAAGGTGGAAATATCCTATGGTGGATGATCTTAGAAACTGGTCCATCAGAGGGAAAGCAACTTGGATCTGGAGTGTGCTAAGATCCCTTGAGTAACTTGGCCAGGATGTACCCTCAATTTCCATGTTTCTGAGCAAGTTTGGGAAGGAGGGTGGTCATCATTTAGGAAGGGAAGTCAGTAAGTGAGCTGTGTATATGTGTTGGGGGGAAGGCAAGGAAGAGGACTGAAACCCAGAGACTGATAGGCAAAAGACTGGTTGCCAAAGATAAGGTGCCTTAGAGAGAAGCTGGATGTTGAACACGGAGTCTTGGGTGCCCAAATAATGGGTCACGAAGGATGTCCTCTGATGCTAACTCCAGGGCATGGGGGCAACCGTTTGGGAAACCAGGTGATGTATATAAGGCATTTTGATATCTGTGCATCCTGTTCTTAAACTATGGAAATGTGAATATGAAAAAAATGTTATTAACTTCATAAATTACAACAGAGGAAGTGGAAGTAAGACAATTACAGGTCCATGTGTTGCTGGAATGACAGTGTTTTTGGGGCTGGGAAGAAGTATAAAGGACAAAGTTTAGCCCAAAGGAAATTCATTCTTTTTCTTTATTTTCTCAGACTCTGGGCATGCAAATGAGAACAAATTAGGAGACAATTACATGGGGAAGGGTAATGGAGGTAGAGGTTTGGAAAACCAACAGCTTCCTAACAGGAGTAGAATTGCTCCCCCTGGAAGGGACCATTAGGGCAATAGAGAAGCTCCTTGTTTGGTAAGGGAGAGACAAGCCTCATCCCATAGTTTCCTGAAGGAGTACATATTTCTGGGGATTCACAGGAAAGGGAGAACCTCTCTGCCACAGATTAGATATGTCCTAAATGGCTTAGGGAAGGAGAATTATGTAGCTTCTCTGCTCTTTTCTCTGAAGAATGGTAGCAAGTACTAGGCTGCCTGGGAAGAGGAGCAGGGCAGAAGAAGGAGATCTTTGGGTACATGTCCCTTTGCCCTGGAAGAGCTGTCACTGTCTCCACACAACATGAAGAAGACCAGCACATTTCCCTAGGGGACTCTGGTGGATTATTCTCCTTTGCCTTCAGGGCCTAGCAATGTGTCAGCATAGCCAGGGTGTGTCCATTGTAAATGGTAAGATATTCTTTGCACAAAGACCCTAGTGGAACTCCTGAGCTCTATCTTGAGGTACACTAGGTGTGATCAGGATTATTGGATCTTAAAAGTTCAGTTGTCCTTCCCGAGAGTGATCATTTGGTGAGCGGTTCCAGGAAGCATTAGGAATTAGTCTAATAATTGTTTAAATAATGAACACTGGCACCTCAATGAAGAGTCTGATAATTTAAGACTGGTTGCCTTTGCCTATTATTTTGTGTTCTGTCTTTCTCTCTGTCTCTCCACTCTTTGGTATGCTTTCCCCGAATACTGTACACCATTCAGATGTGATGGCTATGGTGGAGTCTGTCCCCTATTGCTCACAGGAGAGTATCTTTGTCCTGTGAAGAGCACCAACAGGCATTGGTGAGATGTGTCGGCTTTGGGCTGTGGGAGAAGATGTGAAGTTAAGGTTAGTTTGCCTTCAGATGGTCTTCTATGCATGTTTGTTTCGTGTCTGCAGATGTCCTATGTGAGCAGACAGATGTTTGAACGTCCATAGACAGACTACCACACATTCTTCAGGATTTGGCCACCTTTTTTGTGTGGGGACAATATTGCTATTGTATTGAAGTTCATTATTAGCCTGGTCTTATAACTGTGATCCCAATTGGCCCACCCACCTATTTCTGCCTCAACAAATGTAGCACCCTGAAGGTAAGCCCCAATGCCTGTTTTTTCTTACTTAAATCTGGCACTCATTTTATTACCTCAAGCACCACTACATCCTGAGCTTATTCCCCAGTCTCAAAATGGCCTTTCACAGAGCAGGCCTTTCACTGAGCCAGCACTGCTGTCTGAAATGTTAGGAGTTCAAATGCACACCTACACTTGAATGTACACATCCAAAAAATTTGGGCATCACAAATAGATCTTCAAGGGCTTAAACATAAAAAGTGGGAAGAGTTGGGGTAAAGGGGTGAAGGTGATAACAACAAATTTTTTGAAAATCTCAAATATTTTCTAATAGCAATAATTCTAAAGCATTTGAAAGAGGTCATGGTCCCTAAGTTTTTCTCTCATTTTCTGTCTCAGCTTGTTATACTGTCACCCTGCCATATGCCATCCTACAAAGAGAGAGAGAGAATGGGGAGGGGGGAGCAAGCGAAAGAGAGAGAGAGAGAGAGAGAGAGAGAGAGAGAGAGAGAGAGAGAGAGAGAGAATGTGTGTGTGTCTGTTTACAGGACAGGATGTGCATGTAAGTGCAGTGTCCATGGAGGCCCTCTGCATTTCAGTAAGATCACAGTACTGCCTGAGTATCTTTTGGACTCCTCAATTTACTCCAGGAACAGGGCTCTTTCTCAGGATTTATCTGACTAAAAGTAGGACTAGCTTGTTAATGGAAAGCAAGGAAGGTCTGTAGAAGCCATGAATGGGGAATGAGTTGGAGGGACTGTGGACCACAAATGTGCAAAAAGATGTCATCCCTCTAATGGACAAAGAGTCACATGTTGTCTGGAGGTCCTCTGTCCATGCTGCTCTACTTCAGAGGCCAGATATCACCCATCAGACTGTCTGTCAAGGAATGCTTGGCCCTGGTCCATTTGTCTTGTGACTCTCAACAGACAAGGTGAATGCTGAAGGCAAAGCAAGGGACACTGTCTCGTGTGTACAGCAAACACTCAGTGTGGTATAGATAACCTGTTCTATTTGCTTAATTGCCACATTGAGCTCTTGGAATTCACTGGGGAAGGTGGAAAGACCCTAGGATGGATGATTTTGGAAACTTGTCAATCAGAGGGAATAAGACCTGGACCTGGATTGTGCCAACACCCGTACAGTCAGCTGACAAACGGAGGTAGTATTCATGGTGGATTTAAGTGTAGCCTGAGTTCCTTTGTTTCAGATCCAGCCTGTGAAGGGCAGTTTCATCCATTTAGGAAGAGAAGCCAGTAAGTGAGCTGGTAATAGCTATGAAGGACACAATCTGGCCCCAAGGAACGTTATTCATTTTTTTTTCTTTTCTCAGACTCTGGGTGTAAAAGTGAGACACTATAACATGGGGAGGAGTAGCAGCAGTAGATGTCTGGAGAACCAGCAGCTTCATAACACAAGTACAATACTCTCCCCCTGGAGGGAACCATTGGCACAACGGAGGGTCTCCCTGCTTGCTAAGGGTAGACAAGCCTCACCCCTACTGATTCCTGAAGGACTACATCTTTCTGGGGATCCACAAGAAAAATCAAACCTCTATGTCTCAGATTAGATATGAGGCAATAACGACCCAAGGGCTGAGGGAAGGAGAATAACATAGTTTCTCTGCTCCCTTCTCTGAGTAATGGCAGGAAATGCTAAGCTGTCTGGGAAAAGGACAAAGTCAGGAATAAAGAGTTCTTAGGGTATAATGTCCCTTTGTCCTGGAGGAGCTGTTAATGTCCCCACACAGCAAGAAGAGCTGCTCATTTCCCTGGGGAACTCTCGTGGATTATGCTTCTTTGTCTTTGTCTTCAAATATCATGAAAGTATCAGCATGCCCAGGGTGTGCCAATTGGAAACTGCAAGGCAATTTTTGTACAAAGAAACAATTAATACTCCCGAACTCTGTCTTGAAGTACAGTGTGTTCCCGATTATTGGATCTTAAAACATACCTTGTCCACAGCTTTTCATTTTCTGTGGAAACAAAAATAGAAATCCTTTTCCCCAGTAACTTGTCCTTCAACTTAAATTTTCACGCCAGACCGCCTGAAACAGAGTACCAGGTGATCCTACATTCAAAACAGCTGGACAAAGCAGCCTTACAGACAACAGCCAGGATTTCTGAATATTTTTTGAATCCCCCATGACTGCGCCCCTAACCAGCAGGAAGTAGTTTGGAAAGAACAACGCCCAAAGTCCCAAATATTGTGTATAAATGTTTGTTTTCATTTAATTGGACTTTGTTATATAAAATAAAATAAATTAATAAAAAAAATACCTTGTCCATCCTCAGACTGACCATTTGGTAAGTGGTTCCAGGAAACATGAAGAATTAATCTCTTCATTGTTGAAATAAGATGTCACAATGCACTTGATCACCCGAAAGAACAGTCTGTAGGGAGAGTAGCAGCCTCCCCTTTTATTTCGTGTTCTGTCTTTCTCCATCTCTTTTTCATACTCTCCATGAATACTATACACCATTCAAATGTGATGGCTATGGTTAAGAGTGTCCCCAATGCTCACAGGAGTGATGCTTTATCCTGTGAATAGCAGCTACAGGAGTTGTTGTGTGGACTTCGGGCTGTGTAAAAAGATGTGAAGTTAAGGAAAATTTTCCTTCAGAAGGTCTTCTATGTATGTGTGTGTTGATTCCATGGATGTCCTATGTGAGCAGACATATGTTTGGGGGGCATATGTGCCCAAGGTGAAGTGTTCAATGGATCGACTTCCACACATGCTTCAGAACGGGGCCACCTTTTCCATCTAGGCAGTCCTCCTATTGTATTAAAGTTAATAATAAGCTTGGGCATGCTGGACAGTGATCCCAACCAGCCCACCCACCAGTCTCTGCCTCACCATCCTAGGGTCCTGAAGGTAAGCCGGGATGCCTGGATTTCTCAGTGAAATCAGGTACTCATGTTTTTACCCCAAGCACCATTAGAGTATGAGTTATATTCCCAGTCCCAAAATGGCCATCATAGAACAGACCTATCACTGAGCCTGCACAGGGTTATCACTTGCTGTCTGAAGTGTTATGAGTTCAGATGTACATCTGATGTTTGATGTACAAGAATTCAAAAAATTTGGGCATCACAAATTGGTCAGGAAGACCTTAAAAATAAATAGTTGGCAAAAAGATAGATGCGTGTGGAAGTTTGAGTAGATCTGACAAGAGTTGGGGGTAAAGTGAAGAAGGTAGTGAAAATAAATTTTATGAAAATCTCAAATATCTTCTAATAACAATAATTATAAAGGCATTTGATAGAGGTCATGACCCCTAATTTTCTCTCTTATTTCCTGTTTCAATTGGGTGAGTTCCTTCATCCAGTGGGCACCAATGCTAGGGAATTACTAGTCACAGTAGATGTCTTAAGTCAACAGTGCAAAGCTTCCTTCTGATGATTACTGAGCATAGGAATCCCAGAAAGAGAACACATGAAATTACAAGATGAAGGAATAACAAGAATGACATGATGCTAAGACGATGTGTGCCCAAACCTTTTGACATGAGTAAAGTTACTGGAATCCATGTGTTTGGAGAACAGAATAGAATTCTCATGTTGTTCTCTAATATTCACAAATGTGTATCATGGCAAGCAAATGCATAAACATATACACAGGTACACACACAGTTTTGAAATGCAAGAATATATCCTAAAATACTAGAAGTAAACTCCATGAAGGCATGTGATTCACTGGTGACACCAAATTCAGGTGCCCAGGTGCCCAGGTGCCCACGACCCCTGGATCCTAGGTATGTAAGGAACACAGTTGGAACAGTGTTACTTCCTCTGCCCAGTGGATTTCTTCAGCCAAGCACTGTGGCAACAAAGGACAAAATAATTCCACAGGGTGACAGAGATCCAAAGATCACTTTCTAGATAGCCAATAATTGCTATGGCTGTTCATAACCCTCTGAAATATAATGTTCCTACTCGTATCCCTTCAATTGATATGACTGAAAGAAACAGTGCACCAAATGTCCCTCACACAAATGAGAGCAGGACAGTACATGATTTGTTGAGTTCCTTTTCTCTAAAGCTGTCACTCTTTGTTCTCAAAAGCATTAGGAAGCCATCTGCACTCTGTGTGGACAAGCCTGCCTCTTAGGTGAATGAGCACAAAACTCTTCCCCGAGGATTTCCCAAGTTGCTGCTAGAAAAAGATGCCAATCAGGCAAGCAGCTGTCCCATTTGGACACTGAGTACATGAGCTCAGATATCTTTTAATATTATTGGATGTGTGTGAGTTTGGGGGACATGGTCCTGCTGGAATGGTGTCAATCAGCTCAGAATGCTAGGTGTGTTGAAGGACTCTAAGAAGTGTTACCTTCTCTGTCTTTTCTCCTGGTATCAGTAATTTTGTTCCCAAAAATGTCCATATTGCCCTGAAGCCATATAGATGGCCCATTGATTTCCGGAAGGACAGGCTTTACTCTTCTACAATTCCATCTGTTATGCACTCAAATATCACAAAGCAAGGAAATCCATTGAAATCTGAAGTTGTTGAGCAATTTCAGCTCACTCCCCCATCATTAGCACTGCTGGGGTTTAAACCTCAGACCAGGTTTAGTAAGCCAGCACTGGACAGAAATGATGAGAGACACCATCAAGAAAACAGGAAAGAGGAAACCCCATGAGGATGCTTTTTCCAAGGACATCACTAACATCCCTCCACACACTCCTACACAGTTTACAGTTCTCCTTGGGCCCTGTGTTGTAAATGCACCTCAGCATAGGTCATACCCAGGAGACCTCAGTATGTGTGGGGATGATTACATGTTAGGTTAGAGTCTGCTGGAGTCTCAGTTAGGTATTCCTTGATCTGATGAAACACCATTCCCGTGGCAACCCTTACAAAAGGAAACCTGTGACCATGGCTGCCTTACATTTCTGCGGTTTAGTTCCTTATTATCATAGTGGAGAGCATGGCAGAATGCAGGCTGACATAGTGCTGGAGCAGTAGCAGAGTCCTGTACATCAGGATCCACATGCAATAGGAAGAGACAATGAGTGAGCCAGTAGGGATGGCTTGAGCTTGAGAACACAAAGCCCACTACCCATTTACACAATACCTCCATCATGGCCACAGCTACATCAACAAGGCCACAATTCCAATAACATCTCTCTCTATTAGTATCTGGGGGATAATTTCATTCAGACTGCCATGGTACTTATACATCCCACTGATTAGACTTACCCATGACTGTTTGTCTTCAAGGCAAGGTAAGAATGGAGAGTGAGCTGGGCATTGTAGGTCTCCCCTTAGATTCCAAAATGCAAGACCCAGAGGCAGAGAAATCTCTGTGAATTTTCACTCACTCTGGTCACTTAGGAAGCTCCGTGACAGCAACAGTTATGTACAGTAACTCAAAACAACAACATGAACAAAACATAATGCAGACTGGAGTAGGAATGCCTGGGTTCTCCTTTTGCATTCCACTAACTTTCATGCCCAGTAAGCATACTCCAAGCTGTTTTTCCTCAGAGATTGTTATTCACATTTGGTCATGTGTATACTGTTATGGCGTCAAAATGCAGTGTGTTTCTATAGAGATGACCACTTGAAAGTGGTGGGATGTGGTCTATGGTGCTGGGCAGGTATGAGGGAAGGTTACAGCTCAGGGACATTCATCATGTCCTTGACCCTTTCTAGAGAGGGAACTGTACAGTGTCTCTCCTTCCCAGTCTTTAGTTCCACCTGAGTCTGTGAGTACAGCAATGACAGCTCACTTCTTTAATTCAATTTTTTTCTTGTTTTGGGGGATGGGCCTTGAATGGGCATGGTAAATCTCAAGGTCCAAGGTGGGATTCCCCTTGGATCAATTGTTCATGATTTGGATGTCAAGTCTCAGGACATATCTGTAGTGATTTTACTTGGAATGGAGCCTTGCAAACTCAGGCACATGTACCTCATCATGAGAAACAAACTATTTTTTTCACCTTGAAAATGATATGCCCACATCCAGGTTCTACAGTGAGTGAGATCATCTGTGTGTGTGTGTGTGTGTGTGTGTGTGTGTGTGTGTGTTTGTGTGTGTGTGTGTGTGTCTGTGTATTTATGTATGTAGATATGTACTTCATTTTTACATTCTAATCCCAGATCCTACTCTCTCCCCTCCTCCTGCTCCTCTATCTTCCCCTCATGCCCCCTTTTGTTTTCAGGGAGAGTTAGGCCTTCCATGAGGAGTCACCAAAACCAATCACATCACCAATTTGAGGCAGGATCAAGCCCTACCCACTGAGTTGGCTGAGCAAGGAATCTTTGCATAGTAAACAGGTTCCAAGAACCAGTTTATGCCCCATTGATAGATCCCCACAAAGGTCCCAACCCCAACCACTGTCACTTGCATTCAGCTAGCTTTCTGGCTCCTATGCAGGTTTCCCAGGTTTCAGGCCAGACTCAGTTAGCTGCCAGTAGCTTGGATTAGTTGTATCTCTGGGTCTCGCCAACCTGGTCTTGACCCCTTTGAACACATTATCACGCCTCCTTATCTTCACCTGGACTCTATGATTTCAGCCCAGTGGTTAATTATGGATTTCTGTATCTCCTTCCATTGGATACCATATTAAGGATCTATAATGATAATTATGGTTGTCCTCAATCTGATTACAGGGGAAGGTCAGATAAAGCACCCTCTCCACTATTAGAGTTGTTT
Source organism: Phodopus roborovskii (assembly GCF_943737965.1). NCBI lineage: Eukaryota > Metazoa > Chordata > Mammalia > Rodentia > Cricetidae > Phodopus > Phodopus roborovskii. The sequence goes on along the minus strand of NW_026126100.1, from coordinate 83,552 downwards.
CTGGGGTCATCCCTATTTATTCCTTGGAATTGTCCAATGTACAGGTTTCCCACTAATCCCATAATGGCTCCTCTATCAAGATAATTCTTTCCTTGCTCCCCCTTCTACCCTTTCCTCTGTTCACCCTTCCCATTCCCTCATTGTCCTTACTACTTCCCCTCTCACTGACCACCACACTCCCTGTTGTGCTCCTGATATACTCAAGGAGCTTGTCTATTTCCAATTTCACTTACTACACTGATCCTTGTATGTCTCTCTTAGGGTCTTCTTTGTTACCAGGTTCCACAGACAGTGAGGTCATCACACATGCATACATACACACATTCATACATACATACATACTCATGCTCACTTAGTGTTAAATCCTCTGAGTGAATATACCCTGAGAGAAATTGCACAATCTCATTGATTATGTTCTGAGAGAGAGAGAGAGAGAGAGAGAGAGAGAGAGAGAGAGAGAGAGAGAGAGAGATGCTGTCTCCCATCTGGAGAATTCCTTTGTGTGATCATCAGACCATGGAATCTAACAATGTTGCATTTCAGCACTTGTGTGAAATTTCCCTGCACATGTACCATGACAGGGCCACCAGCACAGAAAGAATAGAATCTGGGGCTGGGTACCAGTGCCACAGAGGATCTCACAAACCCTGACTGTTAGCACAAGGAGGGACATGTCTGCCAATCTGCATACTGTCATTGAAAATCAATGAATGACAGAGCTTGTGTGCAGATCTTGTGTCCTTGTGCTCTGTGTCTTTGCTTGTCACACAAAGACTCAGAGCATCTTCAGGGAAGTCCTATTGTTCACAAGGCTGTGAAATAATGAACATGTCTCCCACACTCTTGCTTCAGGACTGCATCCTGTAGAAAGAGGCTGGTCATGAGCCCTGGTTCTCTCTCCCGGTAACCTAGGCAACCACACTCACCCCATCCTGTCAAAAAAATCTCTTTTCCTCCCAGGGTGTTGGCTTCTGCTGGCACAGGGGCTTCAGGATGAGATTAACAACCTAAACCCAAGCCACCACCTCCTGTTCAGAGTCCTCTCGGGGCCTCAAGCTGAGTCACGGCATTTAAGGAACAAGGTTCTGTAACCTCTCATGAGACAAAATCAAAATGGTGCAGTTTAGGAATGTCTCTCAAAATGGCTAGGAGAGATTAGCACAATGCAAGCATACAGGTAAATTATGCTGCACTGATTACATGTGTTGCTAATGCATCACCATGACAACTGCAATCAAGGCATCATTGGAGTCTCTCTTGTACACCCAGCCTTTGAAACACACTTGAGGTTTTGAGAGCAGTGGCAACACTCCTAATGCACTGGAAATGGCTCAGGAAGATCCTGCCTGATACCTTGTGAGTGAGAGGAACATCCCGATCTGCTCCTCTAGCAAACTGTCCATCAAAGAGTGTGTGTCAGGAAGTGGGAACACACTGGTGGGGGTATCACTACTCAGGAAAGAGCTGGTATTATCTGAAGGTAGAGTGAAGTTAATCAAAACTGTACAACTCAGGGTGGTGAGCCCAGTGGCTGGTAAAGTGTGTGGATCACAGGATTGAGGACGGGGGGTGGGATTCCCCAGCACAATCTCAAAAGCCAGGCCTGGCAGGTCATGCCCGTTATCCTAATCACAGAACAATATTCATCACTAAATAATATTGCTTTTCTTCTAATGGGGCCTCACTTCACGCATCATAAGCCTCATTAATTGTGTTGATAGTTTTACCATGACTGCGGTGTGCCACAGGCTAGGCAGATTCTGTTTCCCTGGCCCACCCCTTTGTATACATTTGCGTCATGTGATGATATGAGATACCCTCTTTTGTATGAAAGGAATGTTATATAAGGAACAGTCATCCCATACAGCTTAACAATACCCCTCAAGTCAGATATGAGGTCCACTAGCTTAGACTTTATCAGCATTAGTCATAACTAATGGGATTGTAAGAAACAACACATAGACAGTTCATGTCTGGATTTTGCATTTAAGCCACAGGATTGCTGTGTACTTCTCTGATAGAATTACCAGTGCATTCCACAGGTGTGTAGGGCACACAGAGAAAGTGGGTAATAAGATTCTGGGACACAATACAGACTGATTGGGGTTTCATTTGGGAGAATCCACTTACAGAAAGGGCAGAAGACTGCCATGGGTTCTTGCTCCAAGAATATTCTTAGATCTCTCCCCCCACTCTGACCCAGAATTAAGAGAGATCATCAGCTTCCTGTCCCAGACCTAGACTCCACCAGTCATGCCCACAGATGTCCCCATGTCCCAATGGGTTGGTAATTAAACAGGTGCTGGCATAGTGGATATCTCACTTTACTTCCTCTTTTAGTCTAAAAAAAGATTTAGCTTTATACATAAGTATGTGCAAGGACAGTAAATATCAAATATCCTCTAGTAGAAGGAAAAATAAGAACATGCACATTTAAGGCCTAATGTCTGTGAGCTAACAAGAATAAATGGCAAGAACTAGATATCCAGTCCTAGGGTGAAGGCATAGCAAAGATTACTATGGAGTTGTCCCAAGCAGGAAGATTGTCTTGTACTTAGTATTTCATCTAGGAAAAAAGAGAACAATGTGTCAGTCTAATCTTCAACTTCATCAGAGACCTGAGGAGGATGATAACATTACTAGGGTAGGCAGGAAGTGCAGGCAAGCAGCTTCCACAAGATGCAACCAAGACAGAAACAGCAGGATACCTGGACAGTCACCCAGAGTCTCACAGCAAGGGTGGGGCAACCACTTTGTCTAAGACCTAGAGTATCTGACTGGCCAACAAGAAACAGGGAGGTAGAAAGTCTGTCTTACCCTGACTTGGCAAATTTCAGCCGCATTCTATTTTTGTTCCTGTAGCACAGTAGGACAGCATGTCCAAAGTCAGTGGTTGATGTGGGGGCAGTTCTTTGCCCAAGAGACCGTTAGCTCAGGAGAGAATGGACACCAGAAGGAGTGACATAAGTACTCAATATTTTCTCGGGAACAGCTTGGTGCTGTCAGGAGCAATTGTGTCTCATTTCAATGGAGTACTAATATTAAAACATTTAAATGCATGTTCTCTATGTCTATGGAGTGTTTGAAGCTCAAATATCCATGTCTGACTAATCTCATAGGTATGAGAAACATGGGTGATGATAGTCTGTAATACTCAGGATCATAGCTATATAAATCGCTGAAACACTTCCATTTGCCAGATTTTGTTCCTATGTATACCTATAGGATTACTACCTGCCAGTAAAGGAGTTTGGTTATCGAATGAATAAGAACATTTTTTTTTTACTATTTACTTAGCTTGTGCCAAGTGATGAGATTAATAAAGAAAACTATTTGGATCATTACACATATTGTAAGGAAAACACCAATCTGAGGAGTCCCTACATTTTACTCTGATTCTGGTAAGGCAGGATACAAATGGCAGGATACAAATGAGGAAATATAAGCAATGTAGTTCAAAGCCCTTATAACTCTGTAGAAAAGGCAGAGTTGTAAGCCATTCTCAAGGTACATATAAATTTTACAGAACCTCTCAATATACTTATTGACTCTTAATATGCAAAGATTGTTGTCTTACACATTGAGATGGCTGAATTTATTCCTGATGAAACATAATTAACTTAGTTGTTTATACAACTTCAAGAAACAATCAGGAACAGGACGCATCATACACACACACACACACACACACACACACACACACACACATATATGTATATGTATATCACACATCAGATTCCATACGGGTCTGCCAGGTCCTCTAGCCCAAAGCAATGATGAAATTGATTGGTTATTAATAGGAAATATGCTGGAGTCCTCAGAATTTCATTTACAAACACCATTTGAATAGCAAGTTCTATGCCAATATTCATTATCTTCCCATAAGGGGGAATTTCCTCATTAGTTAAGGTACTATAATTTCTGCTGGGTCCCTTTGTGTCAGTTGACAAAGTCTTAATTTACATTTTAAAATCAGGTCAGAGATCTTTTCTATGTATGGTTTTAATATTTTTATGGTTCATGTGGTAGAAATATCCATTCTAATATCATATCTTCCCTCTGCATCAAAATCCCTGAAGAATATTCTCTGGGTGGTAGTATGAACAGAATGCAGTCTAGTGTGATTCTTGTATCCTCTTTTCTACTCATTCAAATTCCTTTTCAGCTTCAACTGATAGTATTCGTGAACTATTCAAGTCACTGTCCCATGTTAGTGCCATTTTTAAGTTGTTAAATTATACCTTTCTACTCTAACAATGATCTATAGCTGAGAAATCTCTCCTAGTAACATTTGAAGATCATTAAAAGTCTGGTAAAGATCTCTCCTAATCTGTACTTTTTGTGGTCTAAAAAGGCTTCTCCCTTGGAATGCAAAGAGTGCAGTTACTAGACACAGCCTTAACTTTAACAACTGCATGGACTGACATCCTCCCCATCATAGGTAGAGAGAGATTTTTGTGCAGCAACTCCCTTGTGAGGAACATCCATGCCATCCATTTCAGAATGAGAACCCTGATGCTCATGACTGGCTTGGTGTTAGCTTGATTGTTGATATTGTTTGATCTTTCATGTTTTAACGAAAATCACACACTTTCCCAGGCCACTTAGCCTTTCAGAAGAGAGAGTCACATTTTAAAAGCACATTTAATATGGAGACCCTTAAAGAATGACTTAGAACCTAAACCAAATTGGACATATTAACCAGTCAGTATCAGGAACGTCCTCCCGTGTCTACTTAACGTGAATTGGAAACCAGACTTGACAGAAAACTTACCAAAGTGTCACAGAAGTTCCTTGGAATACAAATGATGGAGCAAAATAGCTGGAGTACAAATGCTCATTGATCTCTTACTGAAAATACAGACAAAATCAAGACTTCTAATGAGAATGGCAATGGATTTTATAAACAAGGGTTAAGAAGTGCCTAGATCATCATATTGGAGATTGTTCTCTCCACTGTAGCCTGAAAAAGTGATCCTCCTTCAAATTCTGGTTAATATGAGTAAGGACCTTTATCTCATTTCAATGCATACTCCAACTGCAAGAACTAGAGGATGTTGGAGATAAGGTCAGCCCTGTTCTGGTTTAAGCTGTTCTCTGGCATATATTCTAGACTTTATCCCCCTGGAACTCACAATGCTTTCTCTCCCTCTTCCTAGGGAGCTTCATGAGCTCCCAGGGGAGGAACCAATACCAATGGAGGTCTCCAATTTAGTCTCTCTTTGTGCCTACTTGTTTGGCTGTATATCTCTGTATCTATATGAGCAGTATTTTAAACAAAATCCAGCAACTTCCATGAACAAATGAGAAAATCTAGGAGGCACCATTATCTGATGCATGGGCCCTTCAGGCTTTTGATGACCTTCCCACCTCAGTGTATGATGCTGTGTACAGGTTTACAAGATCTGTGAATTTACAGTTGAAGGTGGAGAGTGGGTAACACTTTTAAAGGACCTGAAATTATAGTCTGCAGAGCATGCAGGTTCAGTCCAAGTAGGTGTATGACAAGGTAACAATGACTATATTGGAGGAATCATGACATCCTCGTGTGTCAGGAATGCTCCTTAATGAGACACCCAGAGTTGTTGAAGGATGTAGAAGAGTAGAGTGGGACAAGGAGAAATTATGCCAACTGCATGGACTTACATTGTCCCCATTATAAGCAGAGAGGTATTTTTGTGCAACATCTCCCATGTGAAGAACATCCATGCTACTCATTTCAGAATGAGAACAAGTCACACCCTCCCTCCTCCCAATGCTCATGACCAGTTTGATTTGGCTTGCTTGTTGATGTTGTTTGTTCTTTCATGTTTTAATGAATACCACCACTTTTCTTGAACATTTAGGCTTTCAGAAGAAGGAATCACATTTTCAAACATTTAACATATAGACCTTAACAGAGTGACATAGAACCCAACCCAAATTGGACATATAAGCCTTTCTGTACCAGGAAAAGTCCTCATGTTGCTACTTCACATGAATTGGACACCAGATTTGATAGAAAATTTACCAAAGTGTCAAGGAAAAACCCGTGGATTTGGAAGTGGTGGAGCAAAACTGCTAGAGTTCAAATGCCAATTGTCCTCCTAATGAAAATAAAGACAAAGACTGCTTTGTGTGAAAGTCACTGAATTATATAAATAAGGAATGAAGAGCGCCTAACATATTTGTGATTGTCCTCTCCACTGTTGCCTGTAATAATGAGCTTCCTTCAAGATCTTGTTAATATGGGAGTAAGGACCTTGACCTTGGCACACTGCAAACTCCTCCTAGGAGAACTCAGGGATGTTGGAGATATGTTCATCCCTGTTATAGTTTAAGCTGTTCTCTGTCATGATTTCTGGACTTTTACATGCTGGCGCCCATGATACTTCCTCTCTCTCCTCCTAGGGAGATCCATGAGCTCCCATGCGAGGACCCGATGGACATCTCCAATTTGGGCTCTCTCTGTGCCTACTTGTTTGGCTGTGTATCTCTGCATCTATATGAGCAGTATTTTAAACAAAGTCCAGCAGCTTCCATGGACAAATGAGAAAATCTAGGAGGCACCATTATCTGGTGCTTGGGCCCTTCGGGCATTTGATGAACTCCCCACCTTAGTGTATGATGCTGTGTACAGGTTGTCAGGACCTGTGGATTTCCAGTTGATGGTGGAGGGTGGGTAGGATTTTTAAAAGACCTGTATTGATAGTATGCAGAGCACTCAGGCACAGTCCAAGCAGGTGAAGTGCATGGTAACACGCATGGTGTGGAGAAAACATGCCTCAAGTGCCTGGAGTCCTCCTTATATGAGACACCCAGAACTGTTGAAGAAAGTAGAAGAAGAGAGTGGGTCAGGGAGCAAAGATGCCTGTCAGTGTGAATGAAAAGAGAAGAAGGTCCCTGGGTGAGGCAAAAGCTTACATTCTGCCAGGATAAACAAAGTCTTTACATTTCAACAGACATTGTTTTAAAATTCTCCCTGACACCCCTCACACACCCACCTCCCACCCTGCTTTTGGGAGTTACTTAAGATTCTTGGGAGGGACTGTGATAGGTAGTACTTTGGAGATATGGCACAAGCCTTTTCCTTTCCTATTTTCAAGACCTTCATCATAAAGGGATATTATCTGGGAAAGAAATATGCCCACAGCTCTAAACCTGAATCTTGCCCTGAGAAAGTATTCAGAATGGTCATTCCTGAGAGCTATGATTCTTCCAGACCCATGACTGGCTACATGGCAACTTCTCTCAGTGAGTTTGTTTATTGGATATGTTAGAGTGAAGATGAACCTGAAGAGAAAACTTGTAAATCTGATTTCCTTGGATAAGCCCTGTGAAAACTAACCATTGGTCATTACAACCATCACCCAGTGACACTACAAGAGGAGAGATCACTACTGCCACTTCCTAGACACTTTCTAATTACATTCTAAATACTTATTCTTATATGAATACATAAGCATGTTAGGTCCCAACTTCATAAAAGAAGCTTCCTTTTGCAGCTGTTAAAAAAATCTTACAAATATGCACAACCAGAAAAATTGATGAGAATAACTGACTGTGCATGGTCCATCCCAAATGAATATATTTACCGCACAGCCCCTATATGAATGGCTTAGGGAATATACTGAAATATGGGGCGGAAAGATTGTAAGTGCCAGAGGACTAGGACAGCTGCAATGAAAAGGTGTCTTCTTTTTGTGAGGGGGAAAGCTGCACCCATAAAATCTCAACACTATAGTCACATAAATAGTATACAAACAATGACAACATCAGTTGATATTCAAAATGTGGATTGTGGATATCTCACCAGACACTACACCTAGAAAAGCAAGAGAGGGAGAAAATAAAGCACACTAACACACACAAGAACACAGTCATGTGTGTACCTCACAAACACACCAAATGCAAAAAAATGTACCAGTTAGTAATATTTCATTCCTGTTAGGATGAATGTTATTGTCTTCCTCTGATGGAATAAAGATGAAACATGATGTGGTTGGTAATTGCATGAATATGCACATATAATTCCTAGAAAGAGAGTTCGATCTACCCAGGGTATCAGTGTCAGTATGCTGCTCTTGAAGTATTATATAGTTGTGTAAAGTGTAAAGTAAATTGTAATGGAGACTAATTAGGTGAAGGATGCTTTATATGTTATGATTCTTCTGAATCTATAATGGTTTTCTGAAACATAACTATAATGAACCTTAATAAATAAATCCAGACATCCAAAAATGGGGTAAGAATATAGAACACCAGAGTACCTGAGGAGCAGTCACCAGTGACTTCTTACCTCTCAGGATCCTCTGACCAAAGGGTTGTGAACCTGTCTTCACCCCACCATATCACTTCCTTTCTCTAACTTCCAAGGGCTGGGATTAAAGACTTGAAAAACCAACATGCAGCATCTAAGGGTAAATAGTAGCTAGCTCGGCCCTCTGATCTCCAGGCAAGCATGGTATGTCAGAACACAAACAAAACATAAGCCAAAAGCTTGAAAAAAAATAATTTCACTCTAGACACACACACACACACACACACACACACACACACACACACACACACGCGCGCGCGAGAGAGAGACCTCCACTAAACCTACTGTTCCTTCTGCCATCCAGTAAATGAAATGGAATGAAACAGTTTTGTAAAGAACAGAGGGAGGAATGAAAAGCTGAAACCCGAGGAGAGGAAAATGGCAGCTAGTCCATGAGAATAGCAGCATGGGGAGCACAGAGCCATCTCCATGTCCTTGCCCTTACTGAGGAGCATCTCTACCCAGAATATCCCAGGAAGGATGCCAAAACTAATAAGGAATATAATGTAAGATTTCTGCAATACGATTGAGTCTCGCCATGTGATGGTGTTATTGTCATCAGGTTGGACATTGCTACTCCTCATGACCATGGTCCCAAAAAGTTATAATCCCAGAGATTGGTTTGTGATGTTGACATTCACGATCCTGTAGGCTCTGATCTTTCTCAAAGGAGGTTGTCAATGCCAGAGTTATTCTGACCATTCATGGAGGAGCCTTTTAAATATTCCTTTGCCTTTCTGTTGCCAAAGAACTTTGTCATTTTGTATTTTCTGTGTTCTTTCTTGCACAGAAGGGGCCATGGTGGTACATGGGTTGACTCTCAAGTTACTGAGGTGGTACACGGGTTGAGTGTCAACTTTTCTAAGGAGGGTGAATGAGCAGTTGCTTCTGTACTAGTCCCTGCAGACATTCCAGACATTTTTCCCACATACATCTGGCAGTAGTGGAGTTCACATTTGAACATCTCCTTATATGCATCTTCTGGGGAAGACTGTTTTCTTTTCCTGTCCCTTTGGTGAGGTAGCAGAAACCTAACACATTTCTTTCTCCTGATTTCAGCTAACTTTGGTTTCTTTTGAGGTGAACTTGAACTCTCAGGCTGCGGCTCTTCTTCCATCCTTTCAAAGAAAAAAAAACATATTAGAAAGAAAAGGTCGATCAAAACAGGTCAGGCTGCACACACTCTTGGAGCACCTACAAACATTCAAAGAACCCCATTGCAGGAGGAGGCCCTGATGGTTTTATCAATGGAAATCTTAGTTTCTAACTATTGTGTTTTCTTTTATTTATGGGTACCGACATAACCAGAAACAAACTGTGCATTCTTTGCACTTGGAATATTGGTTTTAGCCCAGTTTTCCCTGAACTTGTTTGTGTGTGGCACAAAGGTCCCAGGACACAAATCCTTCAAATGGACTGCACAGATGGCTACTTCTTATTGTAAGAACTTGAAATCTTCTGAAGCAGTGCTTCAAAAATCAGATCTTCTTCAAACTTTCCTTGAAGCTTTTACTCCCTGAAATAAATTTGATTAAGGGCCGTCCTGTCTGAGAGGAGATCTCTGAGGTTCCAGACTCTACAAATATAGTGCCTGATAACATTATTTCTTAAACCCCTGGGAACAGTGCTTAAAGTTGCAGATTAAAGAGGCCTCCCCTACCATGACTCCAAAGAAACTCTCTCTCCATCAGCCAGAGCCACATTAACCAGAGGGTATAAATATCCTAAAATCCTGGGCATGGTACATGTGCTTAATGTAACCAGCAGCTCAGGCCACACACAGAGACAAGTAGAACACAAAGAACAGTTAAGTTAAGCCAAGTAAAAAGCTAATGGGCACAGACTGAGGTTCTCCCATGACTTCCAATCTTCTAGCAACACAGGTCAGATCCCGGAGAGCAACAGAATGCCTCGGTGATAGCAGCAATAAAGGCATAGGTCATGATCCACACCCCAGAACCCTGTCCATGCAGCTAGTAGCTACAATATTTAAGAGGTCAGACCTGGTAGAGGGAATGGGCAGAGTAGGTTGAACACAACACATGCATGTGCAATAACAGTTTAGATATGTATGATTCCTAGTTATTGATGCATTTTTGAGGGCATGTTTTGGTTCAGGCATGAAAGGGTAGATGTACATGAGAAAAGTTGAGAGCATGGCAGCAGAGGAAAATATGACTCCAGACAAGTTCTTTACCTCTCTGGACTCATTTGCCACCAGCAAAACTCAGCCGAACTGGAATCCAGATGCAGATAGAGAGGAAAAGACCAGGCTACAGAAAACCACAGAGACAGCTGACCTGAAAGGGGGAGGTAATGGGCCACCAGAATGATAGCTGGGAAACCAGCATTGGACTGACTCAAAGCCCCTGAACTTGTGTCTCAGCTGGAAGGCCTGAACAGTCTATGGGACCCCTGACAGTGGAACCAGGATGTATCCCTTGTGCATGAAAGCACTTTGGGAACATATTCCCCATGGAGGGATACTCCCTTAACCTAGAGACAGGAGAGAAGTCCTAGTCAGTACTCGAAATGACTTAACTGGTATAGATGACTCCACTTGGAGTCACCCTACATATGGAGTGTGAGGGGATGGGAGGGGAGGGTGGTCGGGGGACGTGGGAAGGTGAGAGAGAAGGAGGGAGAGGGTACTGGGATTGATATGTAAAATAAGAAAAAAATTTTTACAACAACCTACCATTTCCTGGGTAGACAGCCTATAAGTGGTAGCACAGGAGTTGTGCAGTAAAATAATTTATTGGGAAGTACAGCAGTTTCCCTTTGAAACCAAGGAAATAACTGTCCTATCATGTGAAGATTTTCTTTCAAACGTACTTATTCTACCAAACAGACACACACACACACGCACACGCACACACACACACACACGCACAGAAAGAGAGAGGCAGATGGTTCACCACACAAAAATCTATCAATGTGATCCACCATATAGACAAACTGAAATAGAAAAACCACATTGTCATCTCACTAGTTGCTGAAAAAGTTTTGACAAAATCCAAAACCCTTTGGTGATAAAGGTCTTGGAGAGAACAGGGATAACAGTGACATACATAAATATAATAAAAGCAACATACAGTAAACCAAGAGGCAACATAAAACTCATTGGAAAGAGACTTCAAGTCAATTCCTTGAAAATCAGGAACAAGACGAGGCTGTCTACTCTCTCCATATCTCTTCCATATTGTACTTGAACATCTAGTTAAAGCAATAAGACAAAAAAATGGATATCAAGGGGATACAAATTGGAAAGAAGGAAGTCAAACTGTCCCTATTTGAGGATGATTTGATATTTTACATAAGTGACCCAAAAAAACTCTACCAAGGAACCCCTATGGCTGACAAACACTTTCAGCAAATTAGCAAGATGCAAGGTAAACTCAAAAAGCTCAGTAGCACTACTATGTACAGAAGATAAAGGGGTTGAGAACGAAATCAGTGAAACATCACCTATTATAACAGCCATAAACAACCTAAATATATCTTGGTGTAACACTTACCAAACAAATGAAAGACCTATATAGCAACAATTTGTGTCTTTAAAGAGAGAAATTAAAAATGATACCAGAAAATGGAAAGATCTCCCATGATGTTGGGTAGGTAGGATAAACATAGTAAAAATTGCAATTTTGCCAAAAGCAAGCTACAGATTCAGTGCAATCCCCATCAAAATCCCAGCACAATTCTTCTGAGACATTGAAAGGATAATACACAACTTTACATGGCAAGACATGATAGACAAAACAACCCTGTACAAAAAAGAAACTTCAGGAGGCAGCACCATCTCTGACTTCAAGCTCTAATATACAGCACTAGCCATGAAAACAGCTTGGTATTGGCACAAAAATAGACAGGTAGACCAATGGAATTGAATCAGAAATCCTTATATAACCCACAACCTAACAACACCTGAAATTTGACAAAGAAACTAAAATTATACAACGGAAGGAGGAAAGCATCTTCAACAAATGATGCTGTCACAAGTGAACGATGGTGTGTAGAAGACTGCAGATAGACACATGTCTATCGCCATGCACAACACTTAAGTCCAAACAGATCAAAGACCTTAACATAAATCCATCCACACTGAATCTCTTCGAAAAGAAAGTGGGACGCACCCTTGAATGAATTGGTACCAGAGACTGCTTCCTGAACATAAAAGCAGTAGCACAGACACTGAGATCAACAATTAATAAATGGGACCTCCTAAAACTGAAAAGGCTTCTGTAAGGCAAAGAACACAGTCGATAAGACAAACTTCAGGTCACAGAATGGGAAAAAAATCTTGACCAACCTTACATCTGACAGAGGGCTGATATCCAAAATAGACAATGAACTCAAGAAACTAGTCACTACAACACCAAATAAACCTATTTACAAATTTGGTACAGAACTGAAGACAGAATTCTCGATAAATAAATCCAAAGTGGATGAAAGACACTTAAGAAAGTGCTCAACATCCTTAGCCATCAGGGAAATGCAAACCAAAAGAACTCTGAGATACCATCTTATTCCTGCCAGAATGGCTAAAATTAGGAACACCAATCACAACTTGTGCTAGACAGGATGTGGAGAAAGGGGAACACTCCTACACTGCTGGTGGGAGTGCAAACTTGTACAACCAGTTTGGAGATCAGTATGGAAGTCCCTCAGGAAAATGAGAGTTAGTCTACCACAGGTCCCGGCAATCCCCTTCTTAGACATATACCCAAATGATCCACATCCATGCACCAAAGGCATCTGTTCAAATATGTTCATAACAGCATTATTTGTAATAGCAAGAACCTGGAAGAAATCGTAGTTGTCCCTCAACTCAAGAATGGATGAAGAAGATGTTGTACATTTGCACAATGGAATACTATTCTGCAGGAAAAAACAATGAAATCTTGAATTGAGCAGGCAAATGGATGGAACTAGAAAAAACCATTCTGAGTGAGGTAACTCAGTCACAAAAAGAGGATCATGGTATGTACTCTTATATGGATTTTATACATAGAGCAAAGGGTCACCAGCCAGAGAAACTAGGATATAAACAGGAATATAAGTGCATCATACAAAGTTCCTCACTGAAGAGGAAAGAAACAAGATCTCCTGAGCATATTGGTAGTGGGGATCAGTAGTGAGTGGAGAGGGAGTTAGGTGAAAAAGAAGGGGAGGAGAGTAGAACACGTGTGACCAGGAAGATTGAGTTGGGGGAAGAAAAGACCATAGAAAAAAAGAGAGAGAGAGAGAAATAGAGATAGTAATATACCACAATAGAGGGAGCCATTATAGGTTTGAAAGGAAAACTCACTTAGAGGAATGTCCATCATAGAGCCCTCAATTAGTAATTTAGTACCTGATGCAAAGAAAAGCAGACAGCCATAGCTATACACTGATCCAACCTCTTCTAATCCAGTTGCAAAGAAGGAGGAGTGATAAGAAATGGGGGCAAGACCAGGATACAGAAACAGCTGAACTGAATATGCGGGACCTCAGGGACTCCCAGACTAATTGCTGGAAAACCAGCATTGGACGACTCAGACACCCGGAAAGTGGGTCTCGGATAGAAGGACTGGGCAGTCTAAGGGACCTCTGCCAGTGGAACCAAGATGTATCCCTGGTGGACAAAAGGACTTTGGAAGCACTTTCCCCATGGAGGGATACTCCCTTAGCCTAGAGGCAGGAGGGAGGGAGGGCCTAGACCCTACTCCAAATGATTTGACAGATTTTGATGCTTCCACCTGAAAGGCATCACACTCACTTTGTAGTGCAGGGGAATGGGGTGATAGGGAGGTAGTGGGATATGGGAGGGAGAGGGAACTGGTATCAATATGTAAAATAAGAACAAATAATAAATATTTATTAAAATGAAAAAAAGAAAAGAAATGGTAAATCCAATAAAAGGGACATAAATTACATGAAGGAACACCAGGTAGAAAATGACTGGGAAAGGGGAAAAGAAGTTAAGACAAAGAGTAGTAACATGGGTGAATATGCCAAATTTTATCATGTGCATATATGGACCTATAAAATGAAATCCTCCCTTTGTATGATTAGTACACATTAACAGACACTGGAAAAGTCAAAGCCGCTTTTGATGGATAACTGGACACTCAGTCCTCCAAGTGTGCTTTCATGTTATCAAATGTAGCAAGTGCTGTTTGACTCCTGAATAAAAGAGGATGACAACAGCAAGCTGTAAAACCTTTGACTCTTAATACCTAGCACATGCACCTTTGAGGGTCATTGGCTGCATTTTCCCACTCACCCTCTGATCCCTGATCGGAGAAAAGCATTTGGTCACCACTCACGGAGGGACAAGATTTCCAGATCTCACATAGAGTGTTTCCTTATTCTCTACAGTGTCTGCCTCTGGTTGTAACTGCTTCTAGAGTCAGTTGTCTTTCCAACAAATCCATGTATTCCTCTGCCTATCACAGTGTTTGAATTCTCTGCCATAGATTATTAAATTCTCCTAATTCTCCTGTACTCATCCCTCCTGTACTTTACCTTTCCTACAGACACCCCTACATCCTCTCTGTATACAACTCTCTGCATCTGTAGGACCTTCTCAGTGAGGATGGCCCGAGCACTCCACTAAAAAGTGGATGCTGGGCCAAAGCTATATATGGAGATGCACAGCTTTTATCTCCTCTCTCTGGAGCATAGGCAGGTTGAACTCTGAGTTCTGGCCTAGGGTGCTCTACACTGTGAGATACGTGATAGCCAAGGCTTTGTAGAAAAAAGACTGTGACTCAAAAACAAAAGAAAGCAGAAGCATGAAAACAACCAAAGTGTCCTCCCTGGCATGATAACCCTAAGTGTGCAGAACTGAGAGACACACATACCTTGGGTATAACAAAGGCTTTCAATTTAGACTTAGAAACTGAAGGCCGCTGCATGGACACCCTAGCCACCTTGAGCAAGCCTGAAGCTGTTGGCTGGAACTCCTTGCCCCAAGGCTGTTGTTGGTACTCTGCCAGTTTTGATAACACACACCTCCTGACAACACACACCTCGTAGGGAGGAGCTAAGCCTAAAATTCCTGTAATTTCCCACTGTGCTGTAAGTCAGTATTTAAGCCTGTTCTTTCCCCTCAATAAACAGCATTCTGCATTTGCCGTTCCGACATTGCTATTGAACGAATGACCCACTGTCCTGTCTTTATTGCAATCTCTAGGCCTTCGCCACATTCATGGAACAGATCATAGTGTAGGCGCTACAAGTGGAGGTCCCATAGAGACCGGGAAAGAAAGGACCACCTAAGAGATCACCCTCAAAGGCTGGCCGGCAAAAGTAAGTGAATGAGGGTGTATTGATGGATGGGTGCCAGTAACTGTAAGGAAATGCTCAGTTGGTAATCAGTAGCCTTATAGAAAAGAAAGGACACCAGGATTAAAACAAGACAGCTAAAGAATTCATTGCCATAAAGTAAAAGAGAAAATGGCAGAGATGAATAAGACTTTTGAGGAAGTACAAGATTTAGAATCTGTGAAGTTTATCAGGGAAGAAGAGAGATCCCAACTAGATGATGATAGTCCTACCATAACTGATGAGGAGGACACTTCAGAATCAGAAACTGAAGCTGATGAGTGCATATGCTGTCTGTCATGGCACAACCCCTTTGGTGATTCCGATTTCTTTAGTAGAGTCTCTATACCTCCAGGGTTAGAGGAAGAAGTGAAAGATTTAATAACCAAGTTAGAAGCATTAGAAAAGGGAAGACAAGTGTTTTCAGTGATTGAGACAGTGGATGCTCAGGCTAACAAGGTTAGGGAGCACAGGCCATTAAATTTTAAGGATATAAAACAGCTTAAAGAGGCTGTCACTGCTTATGGGCATCATGTTCCTTTTATTCAGACAATTTTTGAGTCTTTCACAGCATTAAATTGCACCCTTAGTGATTGGATGCAGCTCTGTAGAGCCATGCTGAGTGGGGGTGACTATTTGCTCTGGAGAGACGAATTTCAAGAATTTTTCAAGGAAACCGCGCAAAGTAATGCTGCTGTCAGATTTCCTGGTAGGAATTTAGATATGCTCATGGGCACTGGGCAATATGCTACCCTTGCAGCTCAAATTCTTTTTGACCCAGAGGTCTATGCACAAATTGTTGCTGCTGCTACTAGAGCTTGAAAAGCCCTGCCTAATAAGGCTGCAGGAAATCAACTATCTAAGGTATTGCATGGACCATCTGAGCCCTATTCAGAACTTGCAGACTGCCTCCTACAGCTGGCAGGTCGCATTTTTGGTGATGTTGGAAATGCCATGCCCATAGTTAAACAATTAACATTGGAAAATGTAATCAAGTATTGTAAAGAGGCTCTATGTCCCCATATGGCCAAAAGTCTTAATGACTATATACGCATATGTCAGGCAATAGATGGTCATCACATTATGAGCCAGGTTATACCTTCAGTTATGAAAAGAGGTGGGAACAATGGAGGAACCAGGCCAAAGACTTGCTTTGGGTGTGGACAACCAGCACATTTCAAAAGGAACTGCTGTGGCTCCAGAATGTACTACTCAATTTCTTAAATGGACATACAGGTCTTTTTCAACCTTTTGTGTTAAGTCATAACCTTGTTAATATTTGGGGAAGAGATGTGCTTCAGGACATGGGAGCGGTCCGTACAACTGGACCTGTTAAAAATATGCTGGCTGACCAAGGTTATGTAGAAGGAAAAGGACCGGGAAAATTTCTACAAGGTGACCCTCAGTCTGTTGTATTTAAAAAATTAATTATCAGAAGAGCCGGAGATCACTCTTGGCTGGGAAATTTTCCTTTGGGTCTATTGCTATACAGCCTGTTCCCATCCCTATTATCTGTAAAACTGATAACCCAGTATGGGTGGAGCAATGGCCCTTATCTATTGAGAAATTACAGGCTGCACATCAACTTGTAAAGGGACAATTAGAGGGAGGACATGTTGTTCCTTCCACTTCCCCATGGAATTCTACAATCTTTTATTGCAGTTAAATAAGTATCAGGATAAACAAATAGGCCAAATAGATGTTTATTCATGGAGAAATAACTTACAACCTAGACAGATGAACACCAGCAAGTTCCACTGGATGCTCTCCTATCTGCAACCTGCCAGCAAGTGAGCATTCCCTGGCACTTCCTCAGACCTTCTTCCACAGGTCACTTCTGCCCCTGGCTCCATTCCCCAATGGGCGTAGTCAGTGCCACAGAAGGATACAAAGTGAATATCCCACTACAATCTTTGTTATAAAGAAAAAAAATCTAGAAAATGGAGACTCCTACTAGATCTCTGAGATGTTAATGATTATATGCAAAATATGGGAGCCACACAACCTGGATTACCTTCCCCTGTAGGTTTTCCTCAAAGCTAGCATTTATTAGTTATAGACCTAAAAGATTGTTTTTTTTTTTTTAGCATTCCCTTGCATCCTTAGGATAGTGAGCGATTTGCATTTAGCATTCCTTCTATTAATTTTAAAGAGCCTTATAAGAGATATCAATGGGTGGTGTTGCATCAAGGAATGGCCTATAGTACCACTATTTTTAAAATTTATGTATCATTGGCCATTGCCCCCAATAGAGAGAAATTTCAATCCCTGGATATTATACAGTATATGGATTATATTCTTTTAGATGGCCCAGATCCTAAGGAAGTGAATGAGGCTTTTGGGGAATTGCAACATAATCTTCACCTAGCTGGCTTAAGAAGAGCGCCAGAAAAGGTGAAACAATAATTTCCCTATCAATACCTGGGTCATCAATTGTTATATATATAATATATATACATATATATTATATATATAATGAAAAGATTACTTTAAGGATGGATAGCCTGACCACCCTTAATGATTTTCAAACATTATTGGGAGATATAAATTAGGTTTGATCTAGTTTGGCCCTAACCACTGGGAAGCTTAGACCCTTATTTGATATTTTACAAGGAGTTTCTGATCCCACTTCTCCGGTCACGTTAAAGCTCGCTGCGCGAGAATGCATACAGCTTGTGCAAAAATGCCTCCAATCTGCACATTTAAATTATATTGATTATTCTCAGAACTTGATGTTATTAGTTTTTGTTTCAGCATATTCCCCACAGCGGTGCTTTGGCAAACTGGTCCTATATTGTGGGTGCATGTACATGCCCGGAAAGACAGATCTTATCCCCAGGCAATGCTTTCTATTATTCAAAAGGCATACAAAATAAGTCTTCAAGTTTTTGTCAAGATGCTGGATGTAATTGTTACTCCCCATATTCAACAACAGATACAATGGCTTCAATCTGTTGATGAGGATTGGGTACATTTCTTGTGTTTACACCCTGCCACTTTGATAGACATTTTCCTTCCAATAAGTTAGCTCATTTTTAAAAAAAATCACCCTTTCTGTTTCCCCAAGGTTATTTCCCAAAATCTTCTGAAGGGGGTCACAATGTATATACAGATGGCTCTTCAAATGGTTGTTCAGTAGTTGTTTCCTTTCCCATTATTATATGCTCTATACTTAAAGTGAAATCTGCACAATTTGCAGAACTAGCTACACTACAATTAGCCCTTCAACATTTTTCTGATGATCCATTTAACTTATACACGGAGAGTAAATATGTGTATCATATATTAGCTTCCTTAAAAACTGCTGCTTATATAGCTCCAGTCTCTCTTGTACAAGAACATTTACTAGCCATACAAAACCTGCTATGGAGGCTCTCTCTTCCAATTTTTGTAGGACATCTCTGAGAGCATTCTGATTTGCCCTGCCCTTTAAGTGAAGGAAATGCCATTGCTAATTTTAATACTAAAAAAGATAGTGCCATTATGATGATGAGAGAGTCTGGTTATGAAGCAGCCTGCAAAGCTCATACAACCTTCCACCTTAATGCAAGGTTACTTAAATTCCATTTAAAAATTACTAGAGACCAAGCTATTGATATAGTTAAGAATTGCCCCCTGTGTGCAGAGTTCTTACCTGTTTCTCACCTGGGGTGTCATGCCTAATGATATCTGGCAGATGGATGTTACTCATATTCCTTCCTTTGGCCGACTACAATTTGTTCATGTGTCTGTGGATACCCATTCTCATCTCATATTTGCCTCTGCTCACACAGGAGGAAAGGCTTAAGGATGTTAAGAGCCATTGTTTACAAGACTTTGCTTATATGGGAATACCCAGACAATTAAAAACTGATAATGCCCTGCTTATACTAGTCAGGGTTTCAACTCATTTTGCAATTTTTTTTATGGTACATAAGGCCTCCCTTATAATCCTCAGGGTCAGGCCACTGTAGAGCGTGCACATTGCCCAAATAAAGCCTATCTTCATAAAATAAAAAAGGGGGAGTTTACAGGGTCTCCTCATAATCACCTTTCTCTTGTCCTTTTTATTTAAACATTTTTAACTGTTGATGGTGCTGCTTGATCTGTTGCCGACAGGCATTGGCACCCTTGGTTATATGACTATGGCTCAGTTATATGGAAGAATGTCACTACTGGACAATGGTGCGGCCCCAACCCAATTCTAGTATGGGTCTGAGGGTCAGTTTGTGTCTTTCCACAAGATGCAGATAACCCTGATTGGGTGCCTGAGCATCTGATTCGCCATATGGGCAGGGACCATGATTGTAACAGCCAGAAAGAAGGTCTGATGGGCCTTCAAGAATCTACCCATTCTTATGCCAGTGGGTCTGAGTAGCCATATGTGGCCCCTTTTTCCTGCCCACTAATTATAGTATGGATCAAGCATCTATAAATTTACACTTTGATCCAAAGGACAAGAATTTCACCTTCATCTCAGGTACCTGTCTTCTGGTTCCCTTCTTTTTGTTGTAACTAATGCTACTAATTTTGGAGAAAGTATCAATTTTTCTCAGCAGGTCTGCCGACTGTAAAAGCTGTCATGGGCCACCACGTACCCCAGATGTGCAGCAGAGAGGAAAGGAGATTTTGGGATCACAGCTGCCAGTGCCACCTCTGCCACTGAAGCAGCAGTTTCTACCACAGTCCTCTCCCAATCTGTAAATACTGCAAGCACAGTGGATCAACTATCTCGTGATTTGGCTGAATCCTTAACCATCCAAAGCACACATAATTATCTAGTACAAATTGGCATTTTTAAACTAAATTTACAAACTAACCTCCTATATGAACACTTGAATTTTTGTGAGATACTCATATGACTTCTTGTTCTGTCATTCACACACATATGTGTTAATGCATCATTTTTCTCCAGAAATCATGGAGTGATCAATTTTTAAGTTATACACCTATTTTTGCCATGCAGATCATTAACATCAATGAAACCTGAGTACCACTTGCCAATGCAGAAGACCTTTTACAAGGACTTGAACTTGTGGGCAGATATCTGGGGTTTGTGGCCCTTGCACTTGGTGCTACTTCACCACAGCATTAGACAGGCCCTGGGCAACTTTCAAATAAGACAGATAACTGTCTTTGGCTCAAGAGAAAATACCTCTGCCCTGTATTGAGTACGGTTTTAGCCACGTGGGCGCCATTTGTAACAAGTACGGTTTTTCTGCCAGCTTCCTGGTCTGGTCCCGCTGCCGTGCCAGCCCCAAATAATGCACAGAGACTGTATTTGATATAATGCTGTTGGCCTGGTTACTTGTTTCTTATCCGCTAGCTCTGTCTTAAGTATTAACCCATTTCTGCTGATCTATGTATTTCTCTTACAGGGGAGCCGGCCGTCATACTGCTTTCTCCAGACCCTCCATCTTGACTCCTCCTTACTACTTTCTTTTTCCTCCTTGTCTCCTAGTCCCGCCTATCTTGCTTTCCTATTGGCCAACAGTGCTTTATTCATTAACCAGTATGAGAAACATATACAGAATGACATCTCCCATCACTGCCCACGTGTGGCTGACAAAATATTCACCAGTGACGGGTAAGGCAGAGTGGGCAAATATCCAACCTAAGACAGGAAGGTTACAGGCATGGGTGACATCTCCAATGACGGGTAAGGAATTATGCTGATGTCCTCTGCCACCTAAGGCAGGTGTTAATTTATATTAAAAGAAAGGGGGACCTGAAGGCCCCTGCATGGACCCCCGAAGTACCTGGAGCAAGCCTGAAGCTTTTGGCTGGAACTCCTTGCCCCAAGGCTATTGTTGGTACTCTTCCCGTTTTGATAACACACCTCCTGACAACACACACCTTGTGAAAACGCACACATCATGACAACACACCTTGTGAAAACACACAACTCGTGTGGAGGAGCTAAGCCTAAAATTCCTGTAATTTTCCACTGTGCTGTAAGTCAGTGTTTAAGCCTGTTCTTTCCCCTCAATAAACGGCATTCTGCATTTGCCTTTCCGACATTACCATTGAACGAATGACCTGCTGTCTTGTCTGTATTGCAATCTCTAGGCCATTGCCTGATTCATGGAACAGATCGTAGCATGGGTGCTACAAGAACCCACTCAATATTGGGAAATCCTGTCTGATATCAGAAACGTGGCCAAGTATCCTCAGCCTGGTGCAGTCATGAATCTTGGAGGAGATTCTACAACTCCCTAAACCAACATAAATGCCAACTATTTTCTCAGAAAGTTTCCTCTAGTCACAGATAATTGCAGTACTCAGGTATCACTAAGGAAACTTCAGTTTGCAACAAGTAGAGATGGATATAGAAAACCACAACCAATCAAAATGCAGACTTGTGAAGAAGATCCAAACACATATCTATCATGAGAGTCATGCAGCTGAAGCTTGGGAATGACTGTGGAAGTATATGGGCAAAGAATGTAAGAGCCAGAAGAACAAGGCATTTACTGTGAGAGACTGTGTTTCCTACAAATGTCAGAAGCTGCACTCAAAGCTTTACCAACATGACTACATAAATACAAGATGAACAAAGATGACCCCAAATGGCATGCTGACATGGACAGTGTTGAACTGTAGATGTGGTAGGTGGGGATCATAAAGTCTTATAAAAGTACAGACAACTAAAGCATGCTGAGGTCAAGGAGTAAAAGCCTTCCCGAAGAAGATGCACACCCATCGGTTATCTAATACCAAATGTCAGTCTTGAAAATATAAACCTACAAGTAACATTATAGAGACAGAACAAGATATATTTATGAATTTGAGAATATATACAAACTAGTGATACCAAAATAGTTCACAGGAAACAGACAATGAGTTCCAAAGAGAACAAAGGAGCAATATTTGTAGGTTTTAGAGGGAAACAAGGGAAAAGTAAATGCTGTGATATTCATCTCAATATCAAACAAACAAGAATAAACAAGTTCATATCCACCAATCACCATTGTCAATCCAAACCACTCTCACCTCCCACCTCCACCAACATTTGCTTTCCTAATGGCAAAACTCTGCCTCCTACTGCACTGCAAAGAACAGCATGTTGACTCTTCAATGCCAGAGTTGAACTCTTTAGACCACAATATCACATAAACTCCACAAGGGTGGACATATCTACAGCACATGTATCATATCAGTTCCTACATTGCTTTTTCCCATATGTCTAGTTCCTAGGACACTTCCTGTCACATAGTAGGCCCTCAGTAAATGTACCTGGATACAAGAAGTGTCTAGCATGGTGAGAGGCCTCCCTAAATTACAGCATTTATTCCTGTTGCTCTCCATTCCTGTTGGGTGATGCTGGAGAGCAGAGAATCAATGAGGACACACAACAGTCTGACGAAACACAGGGGAGAAGCAGGGCTTTGCTGGGGTCACCACTACCCATATAGTCCTGGAAGTTGTTCTTCACTGAGTAGGTGTCTCTCACTCTCCAAAACGTACCCACCCAGAGTCCTTCTTCTCTTTTAGTTCCCAATGACAGACATCTTTGCTCCTTGTCTCACTCTGCTTGTCAACATTCAACACTTCTGGGTGTCTCATTAAGGAACAGCACTCTTGCCACATAAGGATGCCATGCATCCTCCAGAGCACTGGTGTTATGTTGCCTTACACCTGCTTGGACTGTACTTGAATGCTCTGCAGACTATCAGTACAGGTCCCTTAAAAATCCTACTCACCTTCCACAATCAAGTGTAAATCCATACCTCCTGAAAACCTGTACACAGAATCGTACACTAACATCGGGAGTTCATCAAATGCCTGAAGTGCCTGTTCACCAGATAGTGGTGCTTCTTAGATTTTTCCATTTGTCCATGTCTGGTGCTTGATTTCATTTAAAATACTGCTTGTCTAGATGGAGAGACACCCAGCCAAACACCTAGACACAGAGAGAGCCCAAATTGGAGATCTCCATTGATCCTTTCCCTCGAAGATCATAGATTTCCCTAGGACTAGAGAGAGGAAGAACTGTAGGAGCCACGGGGTTAAAGGACATCAGGAGAACAGGACACATAGAATCTACTGATCAGGACTCACGGGGGCTCAGAAATATTGAAGTAACAATCACAGAGCCTGAATGGTTCTTTACTGTGTCCTCTGCATGAATGTCATGAATGTTAGATCAGTGCTCTTATGGGACTCCTAGCAGTGTAAGTGATCGTGTACCTGATGCTTTTAGTGCTCATATGTCCCTTACCTTTTGGCCTTCTCCAGCCCTGATATGTGGGTCTTGGCCTCGTCTTATTGGAACTTGTTCTGCCGTGTTGTGATGTTATCTCCAGAAGCCTGCTCTTTTCTGAAGGGAAATAGAGGAATGATTCTGGGGGAGACAAGAGGTGAAAGAGACAGGAGTGGAAGGAAGACTGCGTGCTCTGCTATGGTTGCGATTGATCCTATGAGAGATGAATAATTTAAATGAGAAAAAAGAAAAACCGGTGTCTCTCTCTGTGTGTGTGTGTGTGTGTGTGTGTGTGTGTGTGTGTGTGTGTTTACTGTGTGCCTTTTCTCTTCTATTGCCTTCATCAAAAATGACTGGGAGATGAAGCCAAGGAAACCTGAGGCACCTAATTGTTGGGGCAAGACACTAGGATTACTGGCCACAATGCACTTGAATGATCACCACACAAACCACAGCAGGAGTCTGGTCATGCAAAGTGAGGCACTCACTAGTTATTCTGGACAAGCTGGGTTAAACAATAACCAGTGTAGAAATGCAAACACTAGGTTTGTAAATCCTCTGCTAATACCTCCAGCTTTCTAGGATGAGGGCTTTCTGATTGCTTACATCCAGGACAATAGGAATTTTATTTTCCAACCCAATTGCTTTTCCATAAATGCTGTCAATGTGCTATCAAAGTTGGGGCTATAGATGACTTAAATTTATATTGTCATCATCTCCACGGTTGAGAAGGCATATGAGGTTGACCCTTTGATTTTCCTTGGTGTTAGGAGGCCTAATCAAGATGTCAGATCTCATTCTGTTTGCTGTGTGTCTGTTCAGCTCGTTTTGCATGTGAGAGACTGGACCCTGCACACTTGCTGCCCAGCATGGAAGCCCACACATGTGCTATGGAGAGGCTTCTCCAGTTCCCTCCTGTCTCTCCCTTCAGCATCCTCCAGCAGCCCACTATGGAGACAAAGCACTCTCTCTCTCTCTCTCTCTCTCTCTCTCTCTCTCTCTCTCTCTCTGTTTATGCCTAGGTCCTGCCAGCTCTTGCTTCTGAGGTCCAACAGAAGCATGAAAGCACTGCTGGTAGAACTTCCAGGTTGTGTCCATGGGGCATTCCCTTACTCTGTGCACCCAACTCTGGAGTTCTTGGACCTCTCTGTTACTTAAGTGACACATCTTTGTATTTAATTATCACTAGGTATTATGCCACAGAACACTTTCATATGGGACAGATCATATCTTAGTTACTTTTATCTTCACACAACTTAAACTTTTCCAACCCTGGTTGATACAGAGTCCTCAACAAACATCATTGTACATAAACCTTGGTGACCATCAAGGACACTCATGATGCATGTCTGACCTCTGTGACATTCCTTAGGCATGGTGGCTATTTCCGTAGCCCATTTCTTCTACCCTCAGCTCTAAAGCCTGGACCACATGGCCAAAGCTGCCATGTTTTGCTGTTTCCTGGGGCTGGAACATGGCCAACATGTTCAATTACATCTTCACCAGCTTTCTGTTTTCCATGGTCACTGCCTAAACTTGGCTATTATTTAACTCTGTAGGCAAGGCTGGCCTCAAAATCAGAGACCCATCAGCCTCTGCCTTCTGAGTGTTGCAATCAAATTTGTTCCCCAACACACCCTACTCAAATTTGTTCACCAACACACCCTACTCTAAGCTTCTCTTAAATTCCTTTTCACAAGTTGGAAATTTAGCTGGGCAAGATCTACCTGTCTCTGCCTCTCACATGCTGGGATTAAAGTCCGGCACCCATCCATTTTTTGCTATGACATTCTTTATCTTTTTAGTTGTTGGAAACAGCTTGGTGGGATCTTTTCCTAAAATCACCACTCCCTTTATTCCATTTCTTAATCTGTTTTTCTTGAATACAGGACTTGGTTCCATTCCACTTTCTAGCCTTCCGTTTCACCTTAAATTTTACATTTTGTAATTTACCCTGTTCAGCTTGCTTCTTTTCACTATGTATCTTCATTAGTGTCAGCACTAATAACCACATGACAGCGTTTGTAATAGGTTCTTTTGAGATTTCTTCTGCTAATGGAATTAATACAAAATTATTCACTTTAGGCTCACAGAGACTCTTCAGATAAGGGCAAAAGGTTGCAATTTTACTCAATATATTACAAGAATGATCTCTGTACACAACAAATAAAATACTCAGAAAACTCTTGAAGATACACTCACAGGTCATCAAATCGTATTTGGCACCACTGTGTTCTATGCACCCACTACTATGGCCCACTAAACATTGCTTAACCTATTTTACTGCTTTCCAAACCCAAAATACTTTAAAGACTAAAATTCTTCCAAGCTAATGTATGATCAGGAGTATTATAGCAAGTTCTCATTTCTGATCAAATTTCTATCTTAATTAGAGTATTTATGGCTATGAAGAGACATCATGAGCAACTCATATACAGAAAACATTTAATTGTCACGGTCATTTACAGTTTCAGACTGAAGCCCATTATCATCATGGCAGTGTGCTAGGCAGATGTGTAGCTGGAGAGGTAGCTAAGAGTCCTACATCTTACAGACATCCGGAAATAAATGAGACAGAGGTCGGTATCCAGAGCATAGAAAACCTCAAAGTCTGTCCCCAAAATGGCACATATCATCTAACAAGATCATATCCATTCCAACAAAGCCACACCTCCTAATAGTTCCAGTCCCTATTAGATTATACAATCTAGTACAAATACCAACATGGCCCAGATGACAGCCCCAGCCACCAGAGATCCACATGGCACTTGGGGCAATTAGAATCACAACCATCAACACTGATCCTGGCTGCAATAAAGCCACAGACCCAGACATGGCTCCCAGCTGCTGCTCTGAACCAGATTTCACCATAGGAGCAGAGAGTATTACACATCATTTAGATCTGTGGAGCCCAGATGCATCATGGCCCTTGAGCATAATATGCTGCCAGGTGGCATATCATACTCTAGGCAGCCACAGAGACTTCAGCTGCAACAAAGGCAACAGATGTCAATTCAGAACCTAGCTGTTGTAGGGCTACATACCCATCCATAGCACTTAGCAGAAGCTCTGGCCTGGAACACACAATGGCCCCAGCTGGCAGCGCAGTACAACAAGCTAAGCATGGCTCTGGCAGCAGTATGGCTCTTAGACACCTAGATGGCCACCGATGGCATCCCAGACACTTGGCATCCTTGTGGCCTTTGGTGGAAACATGGTTCATAGATGGCTACACAGTCTCTTGCTGTGATAGTATCATAGACCCAAGGATGGCCCATGGCAGGTACATGGGCCTAGATATCACAGAGGCCCTGAGTGTTAAGGTCTCCCACATATGTCTACTTCTTCCAACCTTTCCATCTGTTCTGCCTCAATCAGCAGGACATGTACCATTCTGCCTGTTTCTCTACCATTTCCGGACCACTTATTTGCTCAGCATATTGGGGCACAAATGCCTAGTGCCAGGACGAGCCTTGGATGTCATCATGTCAGCCCAGATCTTGAGGTAGCCTGCTGATGGCTTGAGTGTGCCTGAGCCTTATAACATCAGAAGAGCCTTGGATGTCTTCCGGGCATGCCAGAAACTGAGGAGCCACACTGGCTTGTCAGTGCTATGTGCCTGTCAGAGCATAGTGGGATCAGATGGGCCTTGGGTTTCTTCCAGCCAGTACAGGTCTTGAGGACCCAAAATGACCTCTGTTTGTCTTGTGCCAAGCCAAGTTGAGACACATCGCATGGTCCCTGGACTTCCTATACATCTTAAGTGGTTTATTTGGTATATATTTGTGGCAGTCCTGGTCATCTTTAGTGCAAAAAGTTTTTGCTTGTTTATATTTATTTTATTTTATATTTTGAGATACTCACTATGTGACCATGACTGGCATGAAGCTCACCGTAAAAAAATATACCATCCAAGCACCCACACAACAGTGCCTGCCTTTGCATCCTGCTACATAGGATGGGCTATCATGCCCTGTCAATGATTAAAAAAAAATTGAAGAGGAGTGGGATGCTGTAAGATATGTGGCCCAAATTGTGAAAATGGAGTCCCTTCTGACACTCATTTAGGTACAATTGGCTCTAAAAATGCAATGAAACCAGGGGAGGTCTAGGTTCTTCAACCATAAGAGAACAAAATATTCTGTACCAGGGTTTACATCATTACATCATAGCCATGAACCTAGGAACCGGATACAAAGTCACACTTGGGAAGCCCAGGTGTGCTTGTTAAACAAAGATTACATATGTAAATAGTTGGGAGAACCACCATTCATCACCTCATCTCCTCATATGAGTGGTCACCTTTCACTGTCTCAGGAGACAGTCCACAGTGCCTGGACACTGGATGTTGTACATTGGAGAGCAGCATTGCGGGGAGAAATGCAGCAGTACTCCTAGGTCTGAATGTCTAGAGATGGAGAAGTGGAGCTGGCCTCTCCTTGGTGCAATCTCTCAGAAGCTGGAGACTGGATGGCCCCAGAGCCACCATGCAGATGCAGGATGCTTTCTCAGGATGATTGGCTCTTTCCCTGCAAGGAGAACATAAGGTAAATTTGGGGAAGGAGACGGGGTAGCTCTAACTGGTGATCAGCTTCTGACCTTGACGTTTCAGCTGGATTTTTTCCTTTTCATATGAAATGAAGTGTCACAATCTGATTGAGGGCCCTGAGACCATCAGCCCCCACCACACACCCAGCCCCAGGGGACAGTGTGGCAGCACTGGAGGGGACCTGCCAGAGGCTCTGCTGCCTTGCTGGGACCCATTTTGACCAAAGAAGCACTTGCAAGATGCTGAGAGTGAACAAACAGTACAGGGAGGGAAAACTGGTCCTAAACCCCTGTCCTCAGGGTGGTGGTGTAGGGGCTGTGGTGTCCATGGTTAGGTGGATTGAAAAGGAGTGAGAACCAGTGTGTGTGTTACAGTCCAACACAGATCTCTCATTTCCATTTGTTTGTTTATGTCTGTTTCTAAGTGGAGCACACCGAAATTGACCAGTGTGCCTTACATGACTGACCAAGCAGGGGCAAGCAGCAGAAAAACAGTGTGTGTCAACGTGAACACCCATGGATTCACTGAAAGGTGTGGAACTTGGATATTTATCAGGGCTTGAATGTTGTGGTCTCATGTAGCTCAGTCTGTCCACAAATTCCCTTTCTGACCAGGATGATCTCGAGGTTCTGGTTCTGCAGCATGCTCATCCCAAGGTCAGTTTACAGGCCCATGACAGCACACCTGATTTATTTGAGGCTTGGGACTACCCC
Source organism: Phodopus roborovskii (assembly GCF_943737965.1). Taxonomy (NCBI): domain Eukaryota; kingdom Metazoa; phylum Chordata; class Mammalia; order Rodentia; family Cricetidae; genus Phodopus; species Phodopus roborovskii. The sequence goes on along the minus strand of NW_026126100.1, from coordinate 54,498 downwards.
AAAGGCCTCCTACATCATAGGTATCTCTGTCCAAAGATGTCTGAACTGGTATATAAGAACACAAATAATCAATTTCTTGACAGCAGTGCACATATGAATACCATTGGAATTAGTATATACTCACCTGCTCTGTTGTCCTCAATTGTCCCTGCCAGCTGGTTTTCTGCTTTGCCCCTTCCTCTCTGAAGAGACAATCATCATCTACAATGGGGTCTGGACCTGGAGTTTGTTTAGTTTGTTCAGGCACCTTGCCAAGGAGGATGTATCCATGGTGAGATTTATGTATGCCCAGATTTCTCTGTGTGTCTGAGCAAGATTATAAAGGAGAGTGTTCATCATTTGGGAAGGGAAGCTAGTAAGTTAGCTCTCTCTCTCTCTCTCTCTCTCTCTCTCTCTGTGTGTGTGTGTGTGTGTGTGTGCGTGTGCGTGTGCGTGTGCGTGTGCGTGTGTGTGTGTGTGTGTGTGTGTGTGTGTGTGTGGTGGTAGGGCAGGCAAAGAAAAAGAGGACTGGAGCCCAGAGACTGATGGGCCAAAGACTGGTTGTCAAGGAGGAGGTTTGCCAGAGAAGTTGGATGTTAAGCAGGGAGTCTCTGGTGCACAAAATCAGGGTCATGAATGATGTCCTCTGGTGCTACCTCTGGGGCAGGTGGGGCAACCATCTGGGAAACCTTGTGAGGTATATAAGGAAACCTGATGAAGTATATAAGGCATCTCTCATTCCTGTGCATCCTACTCCTAAGCTATGAAAGTGTGAATATGAGAAATCTCAGTCACTTTGTAAATAACCACAGAGAAAGTGGAAAAGTGACAATGAGAGGTCAGCGTGATGCTAGAAGATCAGTGTTTTGGGAATGTGTATAAAGGACACACTTTGCCCAAAGGAAAGTTATTCTTTTTTTCTTGTCTCAGACACTGGGCATAAAAAGGAAACCAGATTTGGAGAGTATAACATGTGTAGGGGTAGCGAAGGTAGAGGTCTGGAGAACAACCAGCTTCCTAACACAGGTACAGTATGCTGACCCTGGAAAGGACATTCAGGGCAATAGAGCACCTCCCTGTTTGCTGAGGGTGACATAAGCCTCATCCCACAAGTTCATAATAGACTGCATCTTTCTGGGGATAGACAAGGAAAAGAGGAACTCTCTGCCACAGATTAGATATGAGAAAAGAGACAACCAATGTCCTGTGGGAGGAGAATATTGTGGCTTCTCTGTTCCCTCCTCTGAAGAATGGTAGCAAGTGATACCCTGTCTGGGAAAAAGAGAAAGTTAAGAAGAAAGAGACCTTAGGGTACATGTCCCTTTGCCATGGAGGAGCTGTAACTGCCTCCACACAGCAAGAAGAAGAGCAGCTCAATTCCCTGGGAGACTCTAGTGTATTATTCTCCTTTTCCTTTGCCTTTAGATCCCACCAAAGTGTCAGCATGGTCAGGGTGTGTCAATTAGAAAAGTTAATATATTCTTTGCACAAAGACCCAATTCATACTCCCAAGCTCTGTCTTGAGGTACAGTGAGTGTTATCCTGATTATTGGATCTTAAGAAATACCTTGTCCATCCTCAGACTGAACATTTGGTGAGTGGTTCCAGGAAACATTAGGAATTACTCTCTTCATTGTTTAAGTGAGATGTCACAATGCACTTGCTCTCCTGAAAGAACTGCCTGATGTCTGAAGAGTGGCAGCCTTTGCCTTTTATTTTGTGTTCTGTCTTTCTCCATCTCATTGTAATTCTCTCCATGAATACTAAACACCATTCAAATGTGATGGCTGTGGTTGAGAGTGTCCCCTATGCTCACAGGAGTGAGCCTTTGTCCTGTCAATAGCAGCTACTGAGGTTGTTGTGTGGATTTTGGGCTGTATGAAAAGATGTGAACTTAAGGCTAGTTTTCCTTCAGAAGGTCTTCTATGTATGTGTGTGTTGTTTCCATGGATTTCCCATGTGAGCAAACATATGTTTGGGGGGCATATGTGCCCAAGGTGAAGTGTTCAATGGATTGACTTCCACACATGCTTCAGAACTGGGCCACCTTTTCCATCTAGGCAGTCCTCCTATTGTATTAAAGTTAATAATAAGCTTGGGCATGCTGGACAGTGATCCCAACCAGCCCATCCACCAGTCTCTGCCTCACCATCCTAGGGTCCTGAAGGTAAACCAGGATGCCTGGATTTCTCAGTGAAATCAGGTACTCATGTTTTTACCCCAAGAACCGTTAGAGTATGAGTTATATTCTCAGTCCCAAAATGGCCATCATAGAGCAGGCCGTTCACTGAGCCTGCACAGGGTTATCACTTGCTGTCTGAAGTGTTATGAGTTCAGATGTACATCTGATGTTTGATGTAATAGAATTCAAATACTTTGGGCGTCACAAATTGGTCAGGAAGACCTCAGAAATAAATAGTTGGCAAAAAGATAGATGTGTGTCGAAGTTTTTGTAGATCTGACAAGAGATGGCGGGAAAGTAAAGAAAGTAGTGAAAATAAATTTTATGAAAATCTCAAATATTTTCTAATAACAATAATTTTAAAGGCATTTGATAGAGGTAATGACCCCTATTTTTTTCTCTCATTTCCTGTTTCAATTGGGTTACTCCCTTCATCCAGTGGGCACCAATGCCAGGGAATTACTAGTCGCAGTAGGTGTCTTAAGTCAACAGTGCAAAGCTTCCCTCTGATGATTACTGAGCAGAGGGATCCAGGAAAGAGAACACATGAAATTGCAAGATGAGGGAACAACAAGAAAGACAGGTTGCTAAGGCGAGGTGTTCCCAAAACTTTTAACATAAGTAAAGTTACTGGAATCCATGTGTTAGGAGAAAAGAACAAATTTCCCATGTATTTCTCTAATATAAACATATGTGTGTCATGGCATGCAAATGCAGAAACATATATACAGGTACACACAGAGTTTTGAAATGCAAGAATATAACCTTAAATACTAGAAGTAATATCCCTGAAGGCATGTGATTCACTGGAGACACCAAATTCAGGTGCCCAGGTGCCCAAGACCACTGGATCCTACTTGTGTGAGAAAAGCATTTGGGACAGTGTTACTTCCTCTGCCCAGTGGATTTCTTAAGCCAAGCACTGTGGCAACAAAGGACAAAATAATCCCAGAGGGTGACAGAGATCCAAAGATCACTTTCTAGATAGCCAATAATTGCTATGGGTGTTCATATCCCTCTAAAACATAATGTTCCTACTCGTATCCCTTCAATTGATATGACTGAACGTAATAGTGCACCAAATGTCCCTCACACAAATGAGAGCAGGACAGTACATGATTTGTTGAGTTCCTTTTCTCTAAAGCTGTCACTCTTTGTTCTCAAAAGTATTAGGAAGCCATCTGCACTCTGTTTGGACAAGCCTGACTCTTAGGTGAATGTGCCTGTAACTCTTCCCTAAGAACTACCCTAAATAGCTGCTAGAAAAAGATGTCAACCAGGCAAACAGCTGTCCTATTTGGACAGTGAGTACATGAGCTCCGAAATCCGTTAATATTATTGGATGTGTGTGAGTTTGGGGAACATGGACCTTCTGGAAGGGTTTCTATCAGGTCATCAGGGTGGGTGTGTTGAAGGACTCTAAGCAGTGTTTCCTTCTCTGTCTTTACTGCTGGTATCAGTGATTTTGTTCCCAAAATGTCCATATTGCCCTGAAGCCACATAGATGGCCCATTGATTTCTGGAAGGACAGGCTTTTCTGTTCTACAATTCCATCTGTTATGCACGCAAATATCAGAAAGCAAGGAAATACATTGTAGTCTGAAATTATTGAGCAGTTTCAGTGCACTCCACCATCATTAACACTGCTGGGGTTTAAACCTCAGACCAGGTTTAGTAAGCCATCACTGGACAGAAATGTTGAAGCCACCATTAAGAAAACAGGAAAGAGGAAACCCCATGAGGATGCTTTTTCCAAGGACATCACTAACATCCCTCCACACACTCCTGCACAGTTCCCAGTTCTCCCTGGGCCCTGTGTTGCAAGTGTACCTCAGCCCAGGTCTTACCCAGAGACCTGAGTATGAGTGGTGATGACTGCATGTTAGGTTAGTGTCTGTAGGAGTCTCCATTAGGATTTTCTTGATCTGATGAAATAGCATTTCCATGGCAACATTTACAAAGGAAACCATTGACCATGGCTGCCTTAATTTTCTGTGGTTTAGTTCGTTATTGTCATAGTGGGGAGCATGGCAGAATGCAGGCAGACATGGTACTGGAGAGGTAGAAGAGTCCTGTACATCAGGATCCTCATGCAATAGGAATAGACAGTGAGTGAGCCAGCAGGCTTGGCTTGAGCTTGACAACACAAAGCCCACTACTCATTGACACAATAGGTCCAACATGGCCACACCTACACCAACAAGACCACAATTCTAGTAACTCCTCTCCTTATGAGTATCTAGGGGATATTTTCATTAAGACTGCCAAAATAGCTTTACATCCAACTGATTAGATTTACCCATGACTATTTCCATTCAAAGACAAGGTAAGAAAGGAGAGTGAGCTGGGTATTGTAGGTCTCCTTTTTGATCCCAAAATACAAGACCCACAGACAGAGAAATATCTGTGAATTTTCACTCACTCTGGTCACTTAGGAAGTTCTTGGACAGCAACAGTTATGTACATAACTTGAAATAACAATATGAAAAAAACATAATTCAGACTGGAGTAGGAATGCCTGGGTTCTCCTATTGCATTCCACTAACATTCGTGCCCAGTAAGCATACTCCAAGCTGTTTTTCTTCAGAGATTGATATTCACATTTGGTCATGTGTACATTGTGATGGCATCAAAATGCAGTGTGTTTCTATAGAGATGACCACTTGAAAGTTGCGGCATTTGGTCCATGGTGCTGAGCAGGTACAAGGGAAGGTTACAGCTCAGGACATTTATCATGTTCTTGACCCTTTCTAGAGAGGAAACACACACTGTCCTTCCCAGTCTTTAGTTCCACCTGAGTCTGTGAGTGCAGCTCTGACATCTAACTTCTTTAATTATCTTTTTTTTCTTCTTTTGGGCGATGGGCCTTGAATGGGCTTGGTCCAAGGTGGGATTCTCATTAGACAAATTGTTCATGATTTCCATGTCAAGTCTCAGCACATATCTGTAGTGATTTTATTTGGAAGAGAGCCTTTCAAACTCAGGCACATGGACCTCATTATGACAAACAAACTATTTTTCATTTGAAAATGATATGACCACATCCAGGTTCTACAGTGAGTGAGATCATTGGTGTGTGTGTGTTTGTGTGTATGTTTATGTATGTATTTACTTCATTTTATTTTTACATTCTAATCCCAGTTCCTACTCTCTACCCTCCTCCTGCTCCTCCATCTCCCCATCTTGCCCCCTTTAGTTTTCAGAGAGAGAAAGGCCTTCCTTGAGGAATCACCAAAACCAATCACATCACCAATTTGAGTCAGGACCAAGCCCTACCCACTGACTAGGCTGAGCAAGGAATCTTTGCACAGTAAATGGGTTCCATAAAATCAGTTTATGCCCCATTGATAGATCTTGCTTCTACGTCCAGGGGCCCCACAATCCTCCCACCCAATCCACTGTCACCTGCATTCTGCCTGCCTTCTGGCTCTTATGCAGGTTCACCAGGTGTCAGTCCAGACTCAATGAGCTGCCAGTAGCTTTGATTATTTTTCTCTCTGGGTTTCGTCTCCCTGTTCTTGACCCCTTTGAACTCATTATCCCTCCTCCTTCTCTTCATCTGGACTATGTGATTTCAGACCAGTGTTTACTTGTGGATCTCTGTATCTGCTTCCGTTAGGTACCATATTAATGATATATCATGATAATTATGGTAGTCCTCAAGCTGATTACAGTAGAATGCCAGTTAAATTGCCCTGTCCACTATTACTTAGAGTTTTAACTGGGTCATCCTAGTTTATTCCTAGGAATTGGCCCAGTGCCAGATATCCTACTAATCCTATAATGGCTCCTCTATCAAGATAATTCTTTCCTTACTCTCCATTCTACCCTTTCCCCAGTTCACCCGTCCCATTCCCTCATGTTCACCTCCTCATTGCACTAAATTCTTCCCCTCTCCGTGACCACCACTCTCCCTCTCATGGTCCTGATTTACTCAGGTGAACTTGACTATTTCCCATTATTATGCATATATATATATATATATATTAGAGTCTTGTTTGTTACCAGGTTCCACAGACAGTGAGGTCATCACACATGCTTTCATACATACATACATGCATACATATGTACACACACACACATACACACACACACATTCATTCTCACTTATCCTTGTGCTACATTCTGTGAGTGAATATATGGTGTGACAAATTTCAAAAATCTCCTTGATTCTGTGCAGAGAGAGAGGGAGAGAGACAGGGAGATGGAGAAAGGGGGAGGGAGGGAGAAGAAAAGGGAGAAGGAGAGGAAAAGGGAGGGAGGGATGGAGAAGGGGGGTAGAGAGAGGTGGGTAGGTAGGTAGGGATGGTGGGAGGTGCTGTCTCCAATATGGAGAATTCCTTTGTGTGACCATCAGGCCATGGAATCTAACCAATATTGCATTTCAACACTTGTGTGAAATGTCCATGCTCATGCACCATGACAGAGCCCTCAGCACAGAAGGAATAGCATCTGGGGCTAAGAGACCAGTGCCACTCAGAAGCTAAGAGACACTGATTCTTTGCACAAGGTGGGAAATGTCTGCCAAACTGCACACTCTCATTGAAAATCAATGAGTGACATAGCTTGTGTCCATATCCTGTGTCCTTGAGCTCTGTGTCTTTGCTTGTCACAAACAGACTCAGAGCACCTTCAGGAAAGTCCTATTGTTGAGAAGGCTCTGAAGTAGTGAACATGTCCCCTGCACTCTTGCTTCAGGCCTGGATCATGTAGAAAGAGGCTGGTCATGTGGGAGTCTCCATGAGCCCCAGATCATGGTAATCTAGGCAACCACACCCCATACTGTCAGAAAAATCTCTTCTTCTCCCAGGGTGTTGACTTCTTCTAGTACAGTGGCTTCAGGATGATATTAACAACCTACGCCTCAGCCACAGACTCCTGTCCAGAGTACTCACGGGGCCTCAAGCGGAGTCACTACATTTAAAGAACAAGGACCTGCAACCTCCCATGAGAAAAATCAGAATGGTGCAGTGTGGGAATGTCTGTCTTTTTCAAAATGTCTGAGAGAGGTTAGCACGGTGCTATCATACAGGAATATCATGCTGCACTGATGTGAAGTGAGATATCCAGCTGTCTGCACCTCTTGCACTGACCATGCACATTGGGGCACGGGTACAGTGCGGACTGAACCATTGGAGGCTAGGTCTAGGGTTCCAGACCCCAGCTTTCTCTCTTGCTTCCTGATCTGGTCAAGGAGGGCAGCCAGTGTGGATCCTCAGAGCAGGGAATTGCAGTGGTCATCAGCATCACATGCAAGTTATTTCTCCCCAAATAAAATTATATTAATCTATATTTGAGTCAGTCCCATGAATCTTGTGTGTTCACCAGTTGTCTAATTCACGAATGGCCTGTGTTGCAATGACATCAACATCACAACTCCAATCATGACACAATTGGAGTCTCTTGCACACCCAGTACATGAAACACTTGAGGTTTGGACAGCAGTGGCTACACTCCTAAGGCATGGAAATGGTTCCTGAGGATGTTGCCTACTATTTTGTAAGAAACATATCCTGGTCTGCTCCTCCTGCAAACAGTCCACCAAAGTGTGTGAATCAGAAAGTCAGAACAAACTGTTGCAGGGTCTTCAGTACTCGGGAAAAGGCTGGTGTTATTGGAAGGTAGATTGAAGTTAATTATTACTGTACAATTCAGCTGATGAAATGTCTGGACCATCCCCAAATAATCTCAAAAGCCATGTCTGGCAGGTTATGCCCATTATCCTAACCACAGAACAATATCCATCACTAAATGGCATTGCCTTTCTTCTAATGGGGTCTCACTTTCTCATCACAAGCCTCATTAATTGTGTTGATAGTTTTACCATGACTGGGGTGTGCCACAGAAATTGCTCTCTACCTATACTGGGGACAATATCAGCCTGTGCTGTTCTTAAAGTTAAGGCTATGTGTAGTAACTAAACTCTTTGCATTCCAAGGGAGAAGCCTGCTTCCTTTAATGTCTCTGTGTGTGCCCTTCACACCTGTGGAATGCACTGGTAACTCTGTCAGAGAAGTGCATAGCAATGCTATGGCTTAAGTGCCAAATCCAGATATGAACTGGTTATGTGTTGTTCCTTACAGTTCCATTTGTTATGCCTAATGTTGACAAAGTCTAAGCTACTGGACACCATTTCTTCCTTTAGAGGTATTGTAAAGCTGGGTGAGATGACTGTTCATGGGAATGAGTGCATCTCACATCGTTACAAGACACAGATGTTTGGGGAGGGATGACCAGAGATACAGAGCCTGAATAGCTTGTGGCCCACCCCAATCATGGTAAAATTATCAACACAATTAATGTGGCTTGTGATGAGTGAAGTAAGTCCCCGTTACAAAAAAAGGCAATGCCATTTAGATACTGTTCTGTGATTAGGATAATGGGTGTGGCCTGCCAAGCCTGGCTTTTAAGATGATGCTGGGGGATTAATCCCAGGTCCTCACAACTTTGATCCAGACACTTTATCAGTCACCGGGCTCCCCAGCCCTGAGCTGTACAATTTTAATTAGCTGCAATCTACCTTTGAATAATACCAGCCTTTTCCTGAGTACTGAAGCCCCCACCACAGTGTGCTCCAATTTTTGGTGGACTCTTTGCTGGAGGAGCAGACCAGGATATGTTTCCCACACACAGAAAATAACAGGCAGCATCTTCAAGAGCCATTTCCAGTGCATTTGGAGTGTTGCCACTGCTCTCAAAACCTTATGTGTGTTTCAAAGTCTGGGTATGAAAGAGAGTCTCCCATTGTGCCTTGATTAGAGATGTCTTGGTGTTGTCATTGCAACACTTGAAATCAGTGAAGTAGACAACTTGTGTATTGCACAAGATTCATGGGACTGTCTCAAATATAGATTAATATAATTTCATTAGGGGAGAAATCACTTACATAAGATGCAGATAAGCACTGTAATCTCCTGCTCCGCGGATCCATAGAGGTTGCCCTCCTTAAACATATCAGGAGCAAGAAAGAGAGAGATGGGGTCTGGGACCCCAGATTTAGCCTCCAACAGTTTATGTCCCCAAATATACCCATTCCCCAATGAGCATGGTCAGTGCAACTGGTGCAGACAGGTGGATATCTCACTTCACATCAGTGCACCATGATATTCCTGTATGATTGCACCGTGCTAACCTCTCCCAGCCATTTTGAAAGAGACAGACATTCCTACACTGCACCATTCTGATTTTTCTCATGAGAGGCAGCTGGTCCTTGTTCCTTACATGTCGTGACTCAGCTTGAGGCCCTGTGAGTACAATGAACAGGCGGTGGTGGCTGAGGTGTATGTTGTTAATATCATCCTGAAGCTGCTGTGTCACAGGAAGTCAATAATCTGGGAGAAAAAGAGATTTTTCTGAGAGGATGGGGTGAGGGTGGTTGCCTTGGTTACCAGAGAGAGCTGGAGCTCATGGAGACTGCCATGTTACCAGCCTCTTTCTACAGGTTCCAGGCCTGAAGCAAGGGTGTAGGGGCCATGTTCCCTGCTTCAGAGCCTTCTCAACAATAGGACTTTCCTGAAGGTGCACACGTCTGTTTGTGACAAGCAAAGACACAGAACACAAGGACACAGGATCTGCACACAAGCTCTGTCATTCATTGCTTTTCAATGAGAGTGTGCAGATTGGCAGACACTTCCTTCCTTGTGCAAAGAATCAGGGTCTGTGAGATTCTTCTGTGGTGTGGCACTGGTCCCCCAGCCCCAGATGCTATTCTTTCTGTGCTGGTGGCCCTGTTATGTTACATCTGCAGGGAAATTTCACAAAAGTGCTGAAATGCAACACTGGTTAGATTCTATGGTGTGAAGGTCACACAAAGGAATTCTCAGATTGGAGACAGCATCTCTCCCCACCCCCTTTAGTGTATCGTTTAGGAATTTGTGAAACTTCTAACATCATATGTTCACTCACAGGCTGTAGCACTAAGTTACCATGAATATGTATGTATGCATGTGTGCATGTATGTATGATGACCTCACTGACTAGGCTGAGATGCACATGCAACCCAGAATACATGGAGAACTGAGTACTGTGCAGCTGGGGTGTTGGTGATATCCTTGGAAAAAGCATCCTCATGGGGTTACCTTTTGCCTAATTTCTTGATGGCTCTCAAAATTTCTGTTCATTGCTGGCTTACTCAGCCTGGTCTGAGGTTTAGACTTCAGCAGTGTTAATGCTGGAGGAGTCAGCTGAAATTGCTCACCAACTTCAGACTTCAATGGATTTTCTTGCTTTGTGATGTTTGTTGTGAGTATAACAGATTGAATTGTGGGAGGGAAAAGTCCTTCAGGAAATCAATGAGCCATTGTGGGCATTTTGGGAACAAATCCATGGACACTAGGAGAAAAGACTGTAAGGAGTTAGGTTTTTCTGACCACCGCTGGTTGTCCCTCAACCGCGCCAGCCCCAAATAAGGCACAGAGACTCTGTATTTGATATAATGCTGTTGGCCGGTTACGTGTTTCTTATCGGCTAGTTCTGGCTTAAGTATTAGCCCATTTCTGTTAATCTATGTATTTCCATGTACTTTCATCTTATAGGGGAATGGGATGGCGTTGTGCTCTTCCCGGGTTTCTCCAACTTGACTTCTCCTTACTACTTCCTCTTTCCTCCTTGTCTTCTAGTCCTGCCTACCTTGTTTACCTATAGGCCAACAGTGATTTTGTCATTAACCAGTATGAGAAACATATTTACAGAATGACATCTCCCATCATCTCCTCTTTTCTGTCTAAATAAAAAGAAGGGTTTTAACCTTAACATAGCAAAATATATCAGGGTTAGGGTATTCTTTTGTAATCTTCCATCTTCAGCTTATAGGCAGGCCATAGTGTGTCTGGCAGACTCTTCAGCAAAGCAGGAAACTTTAAACTGTTTACTTGTATTGGCAGTTTGTCAGCCATTTTCCTCTGTGTCCTGCAGACTGTCTGGCCGACTCTTCCATGAAGCAGGGACTCTGTAGCAATGTCCATCTTGAATCAGCAGTCACTTTTCTATGGGTCCTGCATGTTCAGTTTATACAGCATAAAGTCAAACAGTTCAGAAAAAAAGCAGTATCTTGTCCAAATGGATAGTCTTGCCATACTGAAAGTAAACTCCATAATGAGTTTCCTCAATGTCCATCTTCATTTCTGACGCAGGTGGTGTTGCCAGGAGCAATTGTGCTTAACTGTAAAGAAACCCCTAACCCATTTTAAATGCCATATTCTGTAGGTCTTTGAAAGGATTGAAGAATGCCTATCCATCTCAAATACATCTCCGAATATCTAGAAAACTTAACTAAGTTAAGTCTAACCTTTGACTATTGTAGGTAATTATCTGTAATCTGCACTACATTATATATTCCATTTTTTTTTTCTGTTTTATGTCTCCCTTTTCGTTTTTTCTTTTTTTATATATATTTATTTTTTATAACCAAGTCCATTTAAATGGAAAAAATCATTTATAGACTCATTTATAGACAATATTTGGGAATTTGGATGTTGTCCTTTCCAAACTACTTCCTGCTGGTAAGGGGCGTTGTCATTGGGGGATTCTAAGAAGATGCAGAAATCATGGCTGTAGTCTGTAAGACGGCTTGGTGCAGCTGTTTTGAATGTAGAATCACCTGATACTCTGTTTCAGGTGGTCTTTACTGTAAATCTTTATCTTTTTCTGGCCAGGAGTCTTTTGTCTGGTAAACAACAACATTGCTAAAATGAAATTCATAGTTGTTTCTGCTGCGGTTTATCAAAGATGGCGTCGGGTACCTTTACTGCCAGCAGTGAGAGCTGTGCTCACCGCCTTGATCTATGCTGCACCCAGCAGCATGCTGCCGGCTTGGAGATGTGGTCACTGCCATTGCCAGCTCTTGTACACACCAATGAATTGTTAGCAGAGTTTCTTGAAAGTTGTGTGGGTTTTTGCTGCTTATGCTGAGTCAGGAAACTTCCCTTAAAAGAGCTGTGCAAATATCTGCTTGTCTCTCCCAAAACAGAGCCCAACTGAGAAAAACGCTGCTACCAAGAAACCTTGCTTGTCTCTGTTCTTTTGTTTCTAAAACCCTTTCTTAAGCTTTTGTTAAATTTTAAGTGGAATTTCTTATTAGCCACGTTGGGTGCCATATGTAAAGGTTAAGGTTTTTCCTCTTGCTGCTGGTCTTGGCCCACCATGGCACCAGCCCCAATTAACACACCGAGACTCTGTATTTGATATATTTCTGTTGGCCATTTACTTGTTTCTTATCGGCTAGCTCTGTCTTAATTATTAACCCATTTTTGTTAATCTATGTATTTCCACGTGGTCTAATCTTACAGGAGAGCCCGCTGTCATCCTGCTCTCTCCAGACTCTCCATCTTGACCCCTCCCTCCCACTTCCTCCAACATTCCTTGTCTCCTAGTCCTGCATAGCTTGCTTCCCTATTGGCCAACAGTGCTTTATTCATTAACCAGTATGAGAAATATTTTTACAGAATGATATTTCCCATCAAAAGACAGAGAAAGGAACACTGCTTAGTGTCCAACTGTCCACCTTGCTGACCTGATGGACATCCTTCCAGCAAGACCGTGTTCCACAAACACACACGGGTCCAGTAACAGTAACTGCTTTCTGAGTTCATATACTCAATGTCCAAATGGGACAGCTGCTTTTCTGATTGGCATGTTTTCCTATCAGCTACTAATGGGGAGTACTCTGGGAAGAGTTATTGTCATGATCATCTCAGAGGCAGGCTTATCCACACAGTGTGCAGATGACTTCCTAACACTTTGGAGAGCAAAGAGTGACAACTTTAGAGCAAAGGAACTCAACAAATCATGTATTGTCCAGCTCTCTTGTGTGGGAGGGACATTTAGTGCACTGTTTCTTTCAGTCATGTCAATTGAGGGGATACAAGTAGGAATATCACATTTGGAGGAATATGCATGTGCACATTAAAGAGCAGCTGCACATTTGAACTCATAATACTTCAAACAGCTAAGGCAAACCCTGAGCAGGCTCAGTGAAAGGCCTGCTCTGTGAAAGGTCATTTGGGGACTGGAGATTTAGCTCAGTCACTAGCAGTGCTTGAGGCACAAACATGAGTACCTGATTTCAGTGAGAAAAGCCAGGCATTGAGGCTTAATTCAGGACCCTAGATTTGGTGAGGCAGAGACTGGTGGGCAGGCCATCTGGGATCACTGTCCTGCAAGCCCAGGATAATCATTAGCTTAACGATTAGCAATAGGAACCCGAACTCCACAAACAAGGTGGCCAAGTTCTGAAGCATATGTAGAAGTCTATCCATTGACACTTCTCCTTGGGCACATATGCCCCCCAAATATAAGTCTGCTAACATAGGTCATCCACAGAAACAACACAGACACACATAAAAAAATATTCTAAAGGAAAACTGGCCTTCAGTTCACATCTTCTTCTACAGCGCCATGTCAACACATCTTACCAACTCCTGCAGCAGCTATTCACAGGACAAAGCTCTCTTCTGTGGCATTAGGGAAAGCAATCAACGATAGCCATCACTTCTGAATGGTGTACAGTATTTGTGGAGAGCATGACAAAGAGATGTAGAAAGACAGAATATGAAACAAAAGCCAATGGCTGCCACCCTCCAAATATCAGGCTGTTCTTTTGGGTGATCAAGTTCATTGTGATATCTTATTTAAACAATGAAGAGACTAATTCCAAATGATTCCTTGAACCACTCACCAAATGGTCAGTCTCAGGATGGATAAGGGATCTTTTAAGATCCAATAATCCGGAGTTCGGGAGTATGAATGGGGTCTTTGTGCAACGGTCGCCTTACCGTTTCCAATTGACACACACTGTCCATGCTGACCCTTTGGTGATATTTGAAGGAAAAGGAAAAGGAGAATAATCCACCAGAGTTACCCAGGGAAATGAGCTGCTCTTCTGGCTGTGTGGGGACAGTGACAGCTCCTCTAGGGCAAAGGGACATGTACCCTAGGAACTCTTTATTTATTTATTTTATTTTATATAACAAAGTCCAATTAAATGAAAGCAAACATTTATAGACAATATTTGGGAATTTGGGCGTCGTTCTTTCCAAACTACTTCCTGCTGGTAAGGGGCGCTGTCATGGGGGATTCTAAGAAGATGCAGAAATCCTGGCTACAGTCTGCAGGGCTGCTTTGTCCAGCTGTTTTGAATGTAGGATCACTTGGTAATCTGTTTCAGGCGGTCTGGCTTGATCAAACCACATTAGTCTGGAAGGAATCCACAGCTTTTCATTTTCTGTGGAAACAAAAACAGAAATCCTTCTCCCCAGTAACATGTCCTTGAACTTAAATTTTTGAGTCAGAGCATTTTTTTTAATTTATATTTATTATTTTACATGACGATCCCAGTTCCCTCTCCCTCCCTCTCTCCCTCCCTTTTACCCTCTCTGCCCTCTCACATGCACCCTAACCACACTCCACTCCCATCCCCCAACCCCAATTCCATATGTAGGGGAATGCAATCCAGTTGGGGTCATGTAGATCTGACAGGTCATGTGAAGTAGGGATTAGGGATTCTCTCCTGTCTCTAGATTAAGGCAGTTAGCCCTCCTTGGGGGAAGTGTTAGCAAGGTCCTTTTGTGCACTAGGGATACATCCTGTCTCCACTGTCTGAGGTCCCTTAGACTGCTTAGTCCCCCCTAGGAACTCCTTATTCCCAACTTTGTCCTATTCCCAGACTGGGTATCACTTGCTGCCATTCCTCAGAGAAGGAATTGAGAATCTACTGTATTCTCCCTCCCTCAGCCCTTAGATGCCTATTGACGCATATCTAATCTGAAGCAAAGAGGTTTGCTTTTCTTTTTGGATCCCCAGAAAGATGTAGCCCTTCAGGAATCTGTGGGATGAGGCTTGCCTACCCCTTAGCAAAGAGTGAGATCCTCCATTGTGCTGATGGTCCCTTCCATGGGGAGAATAATGTGCTTGTGTTAGGAAGCTTCTGGTTCTCCAAACCTCTACCTCCCCTACTCCTCCCATGTTATAGTGTCTCAATTTTATGCCCAGAGTCTGAGAAAAGAAAAAAATTAAATAACTTTCCTTGGGGCCACATTGTGTCCTTTATAGCTATTCCCAGCTCACTTAATGGCTTCCCTTCCTAAATGGATGAAATTCTCCTTCAAAAGCTGGCGCAGAAACACAGGAACTCAGGCCACACTTAAATCCCATCGTGAGTAACCCTCCCCTTGGCCAGGTGACTGTAGGGGTGTTGGCACACTCCAGGTCCAGGTCCCATTCCCTCTGACAAGTTTCCAAGATCAGCATGATAGGATCTTTCTGCCTTCCCCAATGAATCACCTGAGGTCAATGTGGCAATTAAGCAAAAACTACATGCTATCTACACCAGACTGAGTGGTTGCTGTATACACAAGCAGTAACCCTTGCTTTGCCTTCAGCATGTACTTTGTCTGGTGAGGATCACAGGACAAATAGACCAGGGCCAAGCACTGCTTGACAGACAGTCCCATGGGTGATATCTGGCCACTGAAGTAGAGTGGAATGGACAGAGGACCTCCAGACAACATGTTAGAGGGATGACATCTTTTTGCATATTTGTGGTCCACAGCCCCCTCCAACTCTAATTGGCCCTCATTCCCCACTCATGATTTCTACACACCTTCCTTGCTTTCCATTAACAAGCTAGTCCCACTTTCAGTCAGACAAATCCTGAGAAAGAGCCCTGTTCCTGGAGTAAAGTACGGAATCCAAAAGATACTCAGGCCGTTCTGTGATCATACTGAAATGCAGAGGGCCCGGCATGTTGAAAACAGCATGTAGTACTCTTGCAGAGGACTGTGAGTTCCTCTGCAAGTTCCAGAAAACCTATTGGGGCAACTGTAAAATGCACAGAACCCTAGCCCTCCATGGAATCCCATGTCTTGGTGTGGCCTCCATGGACACTGTACTTACATGCATATCCAGTCCCCTAAACAGAATCTTTCTCTCCCTCCCCCTTCTATCTCTCTCTCTCTCTATCTCTCTCTCTATCTCTGTCACACATACATACACACACAAACACACAGGGATTCTGTGAACTGCAAACAGCACCTCTCTTTCTCTCTCTCTCTCTTCCTCTCTCTGTCACACACACACACACACACACACACACACACACACACACACACACACACGTGGGCGCACAAGTAGAAATAAGAGATTTTAAATTACTGGTATTCTCTTAATTCACTAACTGTCCAATATCCTCTAAGCATCATTATCTTATGTCACAGTTTTTTCTTTTATGAAATGTAAATTATTTTTTGATATAGTACATCCTGATTATGGTCTCCCCTCCCTCTATTCTTTTCAATTCCTCACAACCTTCTCTCCCCTCCAGATCTACTCTCTTTATAAAAGATCAGGCTTCTCAGAGATAACAACCATACACCATTATGAGATATACTATGATAAAAGAAACATTATCATATCAAATGTGGACACGGTGGTCCAACACAGGACAAAAAATCCCAACAGCAGGCACATGATTCAGAGACTGTCTTATTCTCACATTCAGGAGTGCCATATTAATATTAAGCCAGTAGGTATAGTACATATGCAGAAGACCTGGTGTAGATCCAGGTAGGCCCTGTACTTGCAGTTTCCATCTCTGGGAGCTCTTATGTGCCTTGTTTAGTTGATCAAAGGGCCTTATTCAGGTGGTGTTCTCCATCCCCTCTGTATCATACAATCGTTAGCCTCCACTTCCATTGCATTTCCAGAGCTCTGATGGGACACAAATGATGGAGCCCTCCAATTTAGACTCCATCCACACAACATCTTGTTATTGAACTCTACATCTGTGCCTGTCTGCTGCCAGAGGAAACTCCCATGAAGGTGACTGGATGAGGCTCTGATCTATTAAGCTTCAACGTAAAGGGCTAGAAAAAGATCTTCCAATCAAGAGGACCCAAGAAGCAAGCAGGTATGGCTATCCTAATATCTCACAAGTTAGACTTCAAACCAAAATCAATCCAAAGAGATGAAGAAGGTTATTTCATATTCATCACAGGTGAAAGCCATCAGCACATCAGCACAAAATCTCAATTCTGAACATCTATGCCCCAAATAAAAAGGCACACACATTCGTAAAAGGAACGCACTAAAATTCAAACCTCACATAAACCCTCACACACTTATCATGGGAGACTTCAACACACCACTCTCAACGCGAGACAGGAACACCAGTCAGAAACGTAACAAAAAAACAAAAAAACTAACAGAAGTTATGTCTCAATTGGTTTTAACAGACATCTATAGAACATTCCATCTAAACACAAAATAATATACTTTCTTCTCTGCTCCACATGGAACCTTCTCTTAAAGCGACCACATACTAGGCGACATAACAAACCTCAATTATTTTTATGAGGCCACAATAGCCTTGATACCCAAGCCACACAAAGACTCAATTAAGAAAGAAAGCTACAGACCAATATCCTTCATGAACATTGACGCAAAAATACTCAATAAAATACAGGCAAACCAAATCCAAGAATACATCAGAGTAATCATGCACCATCACTAAGTAGGCTTTGTCACTGGGTTGCAAGAATGTTTTAACATACGAAAATCTATCAACGTGATCCACCATATAAACAAACTGAAAAAGAGAAACCACATGATCATCTATCGCTCTAGATGCAGAAAATCCATTCGAGAAAATTCAACACCCTTTCACGATAAAGGTCTTGGAGAGATCAGGGATAACAGGAACAAACCTAAACATAGTCAAAGCAATATAAAGTAAACCAATAGCCAACATCAAACTGAATGGAGAGAAGCTTAAGGCGATTCCTCTAAAATCAGGAACAAGAGAGGGGCTGCCCTCTCTCTCCATATATCTTCAATAAAGCACTCGATGTTCTAGATAAAACAGTAAGACAACAAAAGGAGTTCAAGGGGATCCAAATTGGAAAGGAAGAAGTCAATCTTTTACTAATTGCAGATGATATGATAGTTTACATAAGCGATCTAAAAACTCTACCAGGAAACTCCTACAGCTGATAAACACCTTCAGTAAACTAGCAGGACACAAGATAAACTCAAAAAATCAGTAGCCCTACTTTACTCAGACAACAAAGGGTCAGAGAAAGAAATCAGAGAAGCATCTCCCTTTATACTAGCCAAAAAGAACATAAAGTGTCTTGGAGTAAAGCTTACCATTCAAGTGAAAGACCTATATAATAAGAACTTTGTGTTTTTAAAGAAGATACCAGAAAATGGAAATATCGTCCATGCTTATGGATAGGTACCATAAGCATAGTAAAAATGGCAGTCTTTCCAAAAGCAATCTGCAGATTCAATGCAATCCCAGTTAAAATCCCAGCACAATTCTATACTGACCTTGAAAGGATAATAATCAAATTTATATGGAAAAACAAAAAACGCATGGTAGCCAAAGCAACCCTGTACAATCAAGGAACTTCAGGAGGCATCACTGTCCCCGACTTTAAGCTCCACTACAGAGCTATTGTTCTGACAACAGCCTGGTATTGGCACAAAAACAGACACGTAGACCTATGGAATCGAATCGAAAATCTTCATATTAACCCACACACCTATGATCACCTGATTTTTGACAAAACAGCTAAAAGTATAAAATGGGAGGAGAAGAGCATCTTCAACAAATGGTGCTCGTACAATTGGATGATGGTGTGTAGAAGACTGAAAATAGACCCATGTCTATTGCCACACACAAAACTCAAGTACAAATGGATGAAAGACCTCAACATAAATCCATACTGACCCTTTTAGAGGAGATAGTAGGAGGTACCCTTAAACAAATTGGTAGAGGATAATGCTTCCTGAACATAACTCCAGTATCACAGACACTGAGATTGACAATTAATAAATGGCACCTCCTCAAACTTAGAAGCTTCTGTAAGGCAAAGGACACAGCTGACAAGACCAAATGGCAGCCCACAGGCTTGGAATAGATCTTCTCCAATCCTACATCTGACAGAGGGCTGGTCTCCAAAATATACAAAGAACTCAAGAAACACCAAAACACCCAAAATCCCTATTTAAAAAAATGAGTACAGAACTGAATAGAGAACTCTCAAATGAGGAAATCAAAAATGCTGAAAGACACTTAAGAAAGTGCTCAACATCCTTAGCTATCAGGGAAATTCAAATGAAAACAACTTTGAGATACCATCTTACTCCTGCCAGAATGGCTTAAATTAGAAACACCAATGAGAACTTAGGCTAAAGAGGATGTGGAGAAAAGGGCACACTTCTCCACTGACGGTGGGAATGCAAACATGTACAGCTATTTTGGAGATCAGTATGGCGGTTCCTCTGAACAATGGGAATCAGTCTACCACAAAACCGGCGATTCTCCTCTTAGGCATATACCAAAATGATTCACATCCATGCAAAAAAGACATGTGCTCAACTATATTCATAGCAGCATTATTTGTAACAGGAAGAACTTGGAAGCAACCTAGATGCCCCTCAACTGAAGAATGGATAAAAAAGGTGTGGTACATTGGCATAATGGAATAATACTCTGCAGAAAAAAATAATGGAATCTTGAAATTCGCAGGCAAGTGGATGGAACTTGAAGAAACCATCATTAATGAGGGAACCCAGTCACAAAAGTGTGTACATGGTATGTACACGCTCATATATGGATTTTAGACCTAGAGCAAAGGATCAGCATCCTATAATTCACACCGCCAGAGGAACTAGGATACAAGGTGTATTCTAAGAGATTCATATAAGGTCCCTCACCGAAGGTGGAAGGGACAAGTCCCACAGAGCACATAGGAAGTGAGGGGGAAGTGAGAGAGAAGTAGATTGAGAAGGGAGGAGAGGAAAGCATGTGTGACTAGGAAAATTGAGTCAGGGTAGTAATGGAAGACAGGAGAAAGAAAGAGAGAGAGTGAGAGAGAAAGAGAGAGAGAGAGAGAGAGAGAGAGAGAGAGAACATAAAAGAGGAGAGGGAGCCATTATTGGTTTGAAGAGAAAACTGAACCTAAAGAATGGTCTAGAGAACTACAAGACAGACTCTAACTAACAATTTGAGCAAACATGGAAAGGCTACCATAATTGCCCCTCTCTGATAGTGAGATCAACAACTACCTTGTCCACCATCAGAGAGCCCTCATCTAGTACCTGTTGGAAACAGAAGCAAACACCCATTACTAAACACTGAGTCGAATTAGAATGCAGATGCAGAGGGAGAGGACAAGACCAGGTTGCAGAAACACATAGAGACAGCCGACCTGAACAAGGAGGAGCTAATTAGCCCCCAGACTGATAGCTTGGAAGCCAGCATGGGACTGACTCAGGCCCCCCTGAATATGGGTCTCAGCTAGAATGATTGAGCAGTCTAAGGGACCTCAGACAGTGGTACCAGGATGTAATCCTGGTGCACATAAGGACCCCGTGGGCACATCCCCCATGGAGGGATATTCCTTTAACCTAGAGACAGGAGAGAAGTCCTAGTCCCTACTTCAAATGATTTGACAGAGCTACATGACACCATCTGGATAGCATACACATGTGGAATGGGGGTGGAGGGATGGGAGGGAAGGGTGGTCAGAGTTCATGGGAGGGGGAAGAGAGGGTAAGAGGGAGGGAGGGAGGGCGGTAGGGAGAGGGAACTGGGATCTACATGTAAAATAAAAAATAAATAATAAAAAATAAAAGATCTAAACCATAGTGTTGTAATGTTAAAAAATATAAAAAAATTTAAAAAAGAAAATGTGGTACATTTACACAGTAGAAGAGTACTCTGCATGGAAAAAAAAACCAATGGAATCTTGAAATTTACAGGCTAGCTTGAGGTAACCCAGTCACCTAAAGAGGAACATGGTATGTTCTCACTCATATATGGATTTTAGACCTAGAGCAAAGGATCACTAGCATATAATTCACACCGACAGAGAAACTAGGATACAAGGAGGATTCTTAGAGATTCATATAAGGTCCCTCACAGAAGGGAAAAGTGACAAGATCTCCAGAGCATATGGGGATTTGTGAGGCAGTAATTGGAGAGGGAGGTAGGAGAAAGGGAAGGGGAGGAGAGGAAAGCATGTGGGATATGGGACTAGGAAGATTGAGTCAGTGGAGGAATAGAAGAGAGAAGAAAAGAGAAGAGAGAGAAGATGAGAGAGAGTGAGAGAGAGAGAGAGACAGCAAAAAACAGGGAGCCATTGTAGATTTGAAGAGAAAACTGAACCTAGTTAAATGTCCAGAGACCTACAAGACTGAGTCCAACAAACAATTTGTGCTATAGTGGAAAGGCGACCATAAATGCCCTTCCCTGTTAATGAGATTGATGACTAACTTATCCACCATCATATTGCCTTCATCTAGTAGCTGATGGAAACAGAAGCAGAAACTCACAGCTAAACACTGAGCCAAACTGGAATAAGGATGCAGAGAGGGAGGATAAGACCAGGATATAGAAACCCAGAGAAACAGCTGAACTGAACAAGGAGGAGCTAGTAGGGCCCCCCAGACTGATAGCTGGGAAACCAGCATGGGACTGACCTAGATCCCCTGAACGTGGGTCTCAGCTAGAAGGTCTGAGAAGACTAAGGGACTTCAGACAGTGGAAACCAGGATGTATTCCTGGTACACAAAAGGACTTTGGGGAGACATCCCCTATGGAGGGATACTCCCTTAATCTAGAGACATGAGAGAAGTCCTAGTCCCTACTCCAAATGACTTGACAGATTTAGATGACTCCTCTTGGAGGGCATCACCCTATGTGTGGTGTGGGGGTAGGTGGGAGGGAGGTTTGTCAGGGAGCTTGGGAGGGTGGAAGAGATGGGAAGAGGGAGGGAGAGAGGAAAGGGCAGGGAAGTGGATTCGATATGTAAAATAATCATTAAAAAATGATTTAAAAAATATTCTCTATTTCTCCTGTTCAGGTGATTCATTCATCCCCACCTAGACCTCTTCTCTTTACCTAAGCTCTCTGAATCTAAGGGTTGTAACTTTGTTATCATTTACTCTTGCTAGTTTTCTTTATTTTTCTTTGAGACAGGATCTTGTTATGTGTCATTGACTGTCCCAGAACTCACTATGTAGACCAAGCTGGCCCGGATGGCACAGAGATCCACCTGCCTCTGTCCCATCAAGTGCAGGGATTATGGACTTCTACCGCCACTGCCACATTTTACCATTTACGGAGAGGCCAATTTACACTTATGAGTGCATACCATATTTGTCTCTCTGGATCTTCCTTTCCTCACTCATGATGATTTATTTCTAGTTCACCCATTTGCCTGCCAATTTCATGATGTCATTTTTAATGCTATGTAATGTTTCCTTGTGTAATTGCACCGTGTTCATTATCCATTCTTTTTTTAAAATATGTCTAGGATGCTTTCAGTTTCTGGCTATTATGTACAGAACAGCAATAGTCGTGGTTGAGCAAGTGTCCCTGAGGTGGGATGAAGTATCCTTTGGGTATATGGCCAAGATTGGTATAGCTGTATCTTGAGGGATGTTGACTCCCAATTGTCTGAGGAACTGACATGTGATTTCCATAGTGGTTTACGAATGTAGCCTCTAAGCAGCAATACCACCTGTTCACTGGTATGAGCTGTCACTTGTGTTTCGGACCTTCGCCATGATTACAGGTTTCTCTATAGAGAATTAGCTGTTTAGATCCGCGCAAGACTTCTTAATTAGATACTTTGGGTATTTGATACCTAGTATCTTCAGTTCTCTATATATTTTGGAAATTAGCACCATATCACATGTGGGGATTATAAAAGAAAGTACTATTTTTCCCAAATGTAGGCTGCTGTTTTGTCCAAATGTTTGTGTCCTCTGCTGATAGATGTCCTTCTATATGGTGCACATATCTGTTTCTTTTATTGATTGATGAATAAAGCTATTTTGACCAATGGCTAGGCAAAATATAGCTAGGAGGAAAATCCAAACAGAGTTACAGAGAGAAAGGAAGCAGAATCAAGAGCCACCATGTAGCTGCCAAAGGAGTAATATGCAGTATCAATGCCTGTTAGCCATGGGTTCATATATAAGATAGAGCTAGCCAGTAATATTCATGAGCCATTGGACAAAGTTACAATTTAATATTGCCTGCGATGATTGTTTCATAAGCTGCCATGGGGACTGAATGGGTTGGACAGAAAGAGGTGCGATTGGGAGCAGTTGAGATAGAGAAAAACTTCCAAGTACTCCCTGCCCTACTGAAAAGTTTCAGTTTCATGTATCACTACACCACGAGGTCTCTTTTATTAGGCGTTGATCTTATTTTCTGCATTAATTTGTTCTATTCAGTTAGTAGTCTCTTGTGCCAAATAGCATGAATAATAAAAATGGAGAAACAGGTTTTATGGTTCAACCAGAAAAACATTTAACCACTAGAGAGTTCTTACCTCTACCAAGGCTGGGGTGACCCTGTCCTCAGCATGACTGCAGACTGAATGCACTGCATTCCTGCCTCCAACCTCTCTAGTGCTAGAATTAAAGATGTGCCCACCAGTGCCAGTGCCTGAGCTGTATGTCGGACTCCTGTGGCTAGCTTTGTACTCTGATCTTCATACAAGCTTTATCTGTTAGATCATAAACAAAAAAATCACCACACCAATGAGGTCAGTGTTGGGCTCCAATTTTCTCTTCTGTCAGGTTCAATGTATCTGGTTTTATATTGAAGTCTTGGATGGACTTGGACTGGAATTTTGTGCAGGGTGATAAGTTTATCCTTTGTGTATAGGAGGGTACCTGATTCCTTTGGGTTAGTTGTGCATCCAGACACTGCACTGAATGTGTTTATCAGCTCTATATGTTCTCTGGTGTATTATTTAGGGCTACCTATTTAAACTATCATATCATCTGCAAATCACAATGCTATGACTTCTTCCTTCCCAATTTGATTTATTGCTGTAGCAAGACTTGTACTACTGTATTGCATCTGTATGGAGAATGTGGACAAGTTTGTCTTCTTCTCGGTTGTACTGGAATTTCTTTGAGTTTCTCTCCATTTACGTTGATGGTGGTTACTGACATGCTGCAACCTGTCTTTACTCTATTAAGACAATTCCCTTATGTCCCTATTCTATTTAGGACAATTATTATGAATGGGTGTTCTATTTTGCCAGTGCATTTTTGTGCATCTATTGAGACAAGCACATGGCTTTTGTCTTTCAGTCAGTTTATGTGGAGGATTATATTTACTGATTTTTGTTTGTTGAATTACCCCAGAATATTTGGGACATTTTTTTTTTTTTTGGATTCATTTTGTTAGCAGCATATTGAGTATTTTCGGGTCTATGTTCATAAGGAAATTGTTCTGTAATTCTGTTTCATTTTTTAAAAATCATTTATGTCATTTCAATATCATGGTAACTGTGGTCTCACAAGATTAATTGGCTATGTTCCTTCTGTTTGTACTTCATGAAATAATTTGAAGAGCATTGGATTCTTTCAGTCTTCTTTGAAATTCTGACTGACTTCTGTGCTTGTTTTTGGAATGGGAGATTTTAATGACTTCTTTTATTTCCCTAAGTATTATAGGTCTACTTAGATTATTTATCTGGTTTTTGATTTACCTGTGTTAAGTGGTACCTACTGAGAAAATAATCTGTTTCTTTGAGATTTTCTATTTAGTGAAGTATGGTTTTTTAAACAATGCCCTCACGATTCCCTGGATTTGCTCACTGTTTGCTGATCTGTGGACCCTTTAGCTTCAGATTTTGTTTCCTTGGATCTTCTCTCTCTCTCCTTTTAGTTACTTTGCATGAAGGTTTGCCGACCGTGTGGAGTTTTAAAACAACTAAGTCTGTTTCATTTATTTTTTGGGTTGTTCTATTTGTTTATATTTCATTGGTTTCAACTTTGGGTTTGATCATTTCTTGTCAACTGTTCCTTTTGGGCCTGTCCACTTTTTTCTTCTAGTTCTTTCTGGTGTGCTGTTATGTGACTAGTAGGAGATCATTTCAATTTTCTTTATGTAGAGCCTTAGTTATAGAATCATTCCTCTTGGCACCGCTTTCATTGTGTCTCATAACTTTGGGAATGCTGCACATTCATATTCATTGAGTTTCGCATGCCTTTAATTTCTTTCTGAACTTCATTCATGATGTATTTTTTCTTGTATTTTCTTTTCTTCATTTGTTTTATTTTATTTTGTTTTGTTTTTTGTTTTCCAAGACAGGGTTTCTCTGTGTAAAAGGTCTGGATGTCCTGAAACTTGCTTTGTAGATCAGGCTTGCCTGAAAGTCCAAGAGATCCACCTACCTCTGCTTCCCTCCTGAGTGCTGGGATTAAAGGCATGAAACATCACCACCCGGCATGATGCATTTTGCATTCATAAGTGTTGTTGTTTAGTTTCTTTTATTTTATATGTTTCTGTTGTTCTTGTTGTTGCTGATGGTTTCCAGATTTAATCTGTGGTGGTCAGATAAGGTTCAAGGTGTCATTTCCATTTTCTTGTATCAATTGAGACTTGCTTTGTGTTCAATGATGTGATCAATTTTGGAGAAAGTTCTGGCAGGTGCAGAGTTGTAGGTATATTTTATGGTATTTTGGTGAAATGGTCTGTAAATATCTGTTAAGTCTCCTTTGGTTTATCTTGTGTGTTACCTCGAGCATTTCTCTATATTGTTTTTGTCTGGGTGTCTTATCTATTGGTGAGAGTTTGAAATCTGCAGGTAGCATACCTGCTACTGCATTTTCCGGTCATCATAGGCCTGTGGTTTATCAGGGGTTGTTCT
This sequence comes from Phodopus roborovskii, assembly GCF_943737965.1. Taxonomy (NCBI): domain Eukaryota; kingdom Metazoa; phylum Chordata; class Mammalia; order Rodentia; family Cricetidae; genus Phodopus; species Phodopus roborovskii. The sequence goes on along the minus strand of NW_026126100.1, from coordinate 28,656 downwards.
TTTAGACAGTCAATCATTCCTTGAGAGACTCTCATAGATATGCAGAGGGATTCAGGGATCTGAAACAAAGAACAGGACACAGACACAAGAGGAAAGCTGAAATGCCAAGCTCTTTTCCTTCCTTCTATGGGTGCAAGTGAGGATTCGATGCTTTTTTCTTTCCTTTAGAATCAAAAACAGCTTCTAAGTGCGTGTTTTTACACCCAGGGTCCAGGACAGACAGAAGAGTCCAAGGCTGAGAAGGATGCTGGCACAGGCACTGAGTCCTGGATTACCTGTGACCAGGAAATTGCCATCACTGTAAGTACAGCATCTGTGCCAGTCCACAATATTTTCCTATATACCTCCTCACTTGTAGGTGCCATGTGCTAAGGGGTTTGAAAGTGGTAGATAGGAGTGATGCTGTTCCAGACAGGCTTTACATGTCCATCACTGGATGAAATATTGGCTCTCATTAGTGTGTGTTATAGTCTGAGATCACCAGTGTAATGGTGGAGACATCCTCCTGCCTCTGAATGGCACTCCAGTGCTGTCAGGCAGAGGGTTCTCTCCTTCCCTAAATCTCAGTTTGAACAGGCTCCCAACCACTCCAGCAGAATGAGAATCTGCAGAGGTACGACTTCATTTGTGGGAAGACAAAATCTGGACTGGGGGTCAAGTAAAATCATGGAGGTTGATGATGAAGAAGGGGTACCCATGAATGGAGCATTTCTCATTCATTTTAATCCTGACTGGTGTTCTTTTTCCCTCTTCCCCCATCCCTTGCACCTTGTTGATAAAGAGTAATGGAGAGTGGAAACATGATGTGCCTGACATGCAGCAGATACTTCACTGTACTTTTCAGTGAGAGCAAGGGTTGCATTCCCAGCAACCAGGAGATTCAGCTTACAGAGCTGCTTCTGAGACAGAGTGGAAGGAGAACAGAGGCTCCCAGACAGTCCTCTCTCCAAAGGTGTCACATCCTTCCATCCCCCTTTGTCCTTCCTCTAGGTTTGACCATCTTTGTGTAAGGTGAGAACTTGGATTTGTTTTCCTGTCTCACACAATGCTACTTGCTGAGGATTCCACATTGCCTTGCCCATGTCGCCCATAGATTATTGGAGAATAATACCTTCACATGTATGTATACCCATTCACACCAGCACACTCACCACATGCTCACATGCTCACAACACATGCTTACACACTGTGTACAAGTAGCAGTGACATGCCAGCCTGAGAAGAGTTCTGTGTATCACAGGCATCCTCTGTGTGGCTGCTTCACTCCCTACAAGACTTTGAGTGAGGCAGGGGAAGAGGACTAAGAGCTGGTGAAAGAGGAATCGGCAGGTCCTCTAGACAGCCTTGATGTCTTTGTGTCCATGGGAGCAGTGCAGGATTGTGAGGCAGGGGTCAATCCGGTAGACGGTGGAGCCTTTCACAGACTATCTAGACTAGGCCAGACATAAGTTCACAAATATTTGAGAGCGTGAGTTCAAGTTGTTGCAAGGAGTGCCCAGCATCCCTTGGACTATCCATTGTGAGTGTCTGGGAGGAGAATATAAAGTGAGGACCATCACCAAGGTGCAGGTGTGGAGCTGAGAGTCATCAGTAGATGGCGACACAGCACAGCACTGAAGATCCAAAGTGCATGTGGGACTAGGAAGACTGAGTCAGAGGAGGAAGAGAGAGAGGGAGGGAGGGAGCAAGGGAGAGAGGGGCGGGGAGAGAGAGATGACATCATAATAGAGGGAGCCATTATAGGTTTGGAGACCTACAAGGATGACTCCAACTAACAATCTGATCAACAGTGGAAAGACTAGCTTAAAAGCCCTTCCATGTTAATGAGATTGATAACTAACTTATATGCCATCATAGAGCCCTCTTCTAGCATCTAATGGAAACAGAAGCTGACACCCACAGCTAAACACTGAGCCAAACTCCTGGAATCCAGTTGCAGAGGGGGAGCAGTAATAAGAAAAGGGGTCAAGACCAGGCTACAGAATCCCACAGAGACAACTGACCTGAACAAAGAGGACCAAATAGTCCCCAGGACTGAAAGCTGTGGAACCAGCATTGGACTGACTCAGACACCCTGAACATGGGTCTCAGTTAAAAGGTCTGGGCAGTCTAAGGGTCCTCTACAGTGGAACCAGGATTTATCCCTGGTACACAAAAGGACTTTGGGGGCACATTACCCATAGAGTGATACTCCCTTAGCCTAGAGGAAAAAAGACTTGACAGATCTTGATGATCTCTCCTGGAAGGCATCATCCTCCCTGTGGAGTGGGGGATAATTGGATGGGAACGAGGTCGGGGGGCATGGGAGGGAGAGAGGGAGAGGGACCTGGGGTCTATATGTAAAATAAGAAGTAGAAAAAAGACCCAACTTACTAAGGTTGGCGTGGAGGTTCCAGGACCTGCTCAATCCTTTATTGGGTAGAGCAAGCCAAAGCCCTTGGCTTCCTCCATTTTACAATGTCAAGGAGAGTGATTGGGACAACAAGGTGACTGAAAACTGTAACGCTGTTGCCACCACTTAATGAATGACAATGCTGACCTTTGTAGACGATGATGGGCTGTTCAGAGAGGAAGGGGCCAAGCAGAAAGGCAGAGGTAGAGGCTAGTGTACAAGCTAGTTCCAATAGTATTCATGTGTGCACTGCCATGAAGAAATCCATTATTTATGTTCTACAAACCCCCTTTTCGGGACTGGGACTGCATTTCATTGGATAGAGATGCTTATGATGCAGGAAGCCTTGGTGTGGTCCCAAGGCTCACATATAACAGGTCATGGGCCTCTAAAGCTGGCCTACCGATGTGGAGGCTACTGGATCAGAACCTTGAGATCATCCTCGTCAGAAAGGGAATTTGTGGCCAGACTCAGCTACATGAGACCACAACACTCAAGCCCTGATAAATATCCAAGTTCAACACCTTTCAGTGAATCCATGGGTGTTCACGTTGACACACACTGTTTTTCTGCTGCTTGCCCCTGCTTGGTCATTCATGTAAGGCACACGGGGCAGTTTCAGTGTGCTCCACTTAGAAACAGACATAAACATAGAAATGGAAATGAGTGGTCTGTGGTGGAATCTAACGGGAAGGCCATCCCAGCCTGAGACACACTGGTTCTCAATCCTTTTCAATCCACCTAACCATGGACACCACAGCCCCCTACACCACTACCCTGAGGACAGGGGTTAGGCCCAGTTTTCCCTCCCTGTACTGTTTGTTCACTCTGAGCATCTTGCAAGTGTTTCTTTGGTCACAATGGGTCCCAGCAAGGCAGCAGAGCCTCTGGCAGGTCCCTCCAGTGCTGCCACACTGTCCCCTGGGGCTGGGTGTGTGGTGGGGGCTGATGGTCTCAGGGCCCTCAATCAGATTGTGACACTTCTTTTCACATGAAAAGAAAAAAGAATTCCAGCTGGAACCTCAAGGTAAGAATCTGATCACCAGTTAGATCTACTCCAGTCTCCTTTCCCCAACTTACCTTATGCTGTCCTCGTGGGGAAAGACCCAATCTTCCTGAGAAAGCACCCTGCATCTGCATGGTGGCTCTGAGGGCCATACAGACCCCAGCTTCTGAGAGACCTATGCAAGCAGGGCTCAGCATCTCTGATCTTTCTGTAGGCCTTCGGCTCTGGGAGTCCCCCTGCTTGTCTTCCCTCAAGACTGCTCTCTGTTGTACAACATCCTTGTGTCCAGGCAGCGTGGATTGTGTCCTGAGACAATGAAAGGTTATCCGTCTCCTTTGGTCAGGTGAGTTGAGAATTGGTAGTTTAGGAGTGTTTATCCAGCACAACTGGACTTCCCAAATGAGTTGTTGCAGCATGTTCCTAGGGTCATGACTATGATGTAATGATCTAAACATCTGTGCAGAAATCTGACCTCCATTGGTGGTATGGAACTCCTGAGCCAATTAGAATTCAATGTGTGAAAATGAATTTTCAGGCATGGACCACATTTCTTACAGTATCCCTTACCCCTCTTCATTTCTATTTTCACCACCGACAGAACACGATAGCCCATCCATGTAGCAGGATGGAAAAGCTGGCATTGTTATGGTGTATTCTATACAGTCAGTTTCATAGCTGTTGTGGTCACATAGACTCTCTCTTAAAAATTAAAATAAAATATTTATGAACAAGGTATAAAAAATTCCCACTGAAGATAAGTTGAGTGCTACAAATACATACCAAAGAAACTACTTAAGATGTATAGGGAAGTTTATGTAAAATGATGTTTGTTGAAGACTCTGTAACAACCAGGGTTAGAAAAGTCTTAGGCATGTGATAGCAGGACTAATTAAAATATGATCTATCCCATATCAAAGTCTTCTGTGGCATAATACTTAATGAAAATTGAATGCTAATGTGTAACACTTAAGTAAGGCAGAGGTTAAATAACACCAGAATTTGTGTTCATGGAAGAAGGGAGGACCCCAATGAACCCATCCTGGAAGTTCAGCCAGCAGCTCTTTCCTGATTCTGTTGGACCTTGGAAGCAACAGATGACAGGACCTCGGCATAAAGAGACAGAGACAGAGAGAGAGAGAGAGAGAGAGAGAGAGAGAGAGAGAGAGAGAGGAGGGGGAGGGGGAGGGGAGAGCTTTTGCCTCCTTGGTGGGATGCTAGAGGATACTGAAGGGAGAGACAGGAGGGAACTGGAGAAGCCTCTCCATAGCACCTGACTGGGATCAGATGCTTGGCAGCAAGTGTACAGTGTCCAGTCACACACATATGGAAGGAACTGAGATCAGTACCTTGGATATCTTGACTGGGGCCACTTTACCACAAAGCAGGACATAAGGCCAATCCCATTTGGCCTTCTCAACCTTGGAGATAATGACATAATAAATTTCAGTCACTTGTAGCCCCAGCTTTGGTGGCAGATTGACGTAGCATTAATGGAAAACCAATTGGGTTCCAAAATTCCTATTGTCCTAGATGTAAGCAATTCCAGAACCCTTGTCCTGGAATGCTTGAGGTGTTAGCACAGTATTTACAAAGCAAGTATTTGCATCCCTACACTGGTTATTGTTTAACCCAGGTTGTCCAGAATATATAGTGAGTGCCTCACATTTCATAATCAGACACCTGCAGTAGTATGGGTAGTGACCACAGGTAGTGCACTGTGACTAGAAGTTCCCTTGCCTTCATCTCCCATCATTTGTCATGACGTCAATAAGAAGAGAAAAGAAGAAAATTACATAGGGTTGGCAAGCATTACACAAACACACACACACGCACACACACACACACACAAACCAGGTTTTATTCCTTATTTACATTACTCATCTCTCATACTAGAAACCCCCACCACAGCAGAGCACTCATTCTTCCCTCCACTCCTCCCTCTTTCACCTCTTGTCTCCCCCAGATCCATTCCTCTATTTCCCTTCAGAAAAGAGCAGGCTCCTGGTGATACCATCACAACACGGCAGAACAAGTGCCAATAAGACCAGGCAGAGACCCACATATCAGGGTTGTAGAAGGCCAAACAATGGGAGGAAGTGAGCCAAGGGCACTAAAAGCATCAGGAACATAATTACTTACACTGCTAGGAGTCCCAGAAGAGCACTGATCTAACATTCATGACATTCATGCAGAGACATTGTACAGAACCCTGCAGGCTCTGTGATTGTTTCTTCAGTGTCTGTGAGCCCCCATGAGTCCTGATCAGTAGACACTGTGGGCTCTGTTCTCCTGGTGTCCTTTAACCACTGGCTCCCACAGTTCTTTCTCTCCCTATTCCTAGGAAGCTCCATGAGCTCCCAGGGGAAGAACAGATGTAGATCTCTAATTTGGTCTCTCTTTATATCTAGTTGTTTGCCTGCGTGTCTCTAGAAGAACATTCTTTAAACCAAGTCCAGTAGATACCATGGACAAGTGGGAAAATCTAGGAGGCATCATTATCTGGATCATGGGCAATTCAAACATTTGAAGAGATCCCCGCCATAAATTAGGATGCTGTGTACAGGTTTCAGGAGCTGTGGATTTCCAGTTGATGGTGGAGAATGGGTAGGACTTTTAAGGAACCTGTACTGATAGTCAGCAGAGCATTCAGGTTTAGTCCAAGCAGGTGTTAGGCAATGTAGCACCCATGCTATGGAGGAAGCATGGCATCCTCATGAGGCAGGAGTGCTCGTTAGTGAGACGTCCAGAAGTGCTGAAGAATGTAGACGAGCAGAGTGGGACAAGGAGCAAAGGTGTCTGTCATTGTGCACTAAAAGAGAAGAAGGGCTCTGGGTGGGTACCTGTCTGGAGAGTGAGAGACACCTACTCAGTGGAGAACAACTTCCAGGACTGCCATCTGCACAACTACATGGGTAGTGGTGACCCCAGCAAAGCCCTGCTTTTCCCCTGAGTTTCATCAGACTTTTCTGTGTCCTCCTTGATTCTCTGCTCTCCAGCATCACCCGACAGGGATGGAGAGCAACAGGAACAAATGCTGTAATTTGGGAGGCCGCTCCCCATGCCAGACACTTCTTTTATGCAGGTACATTTACTGAGCGCCTACTCTGTGACAGGAAGTTCCCTAGGAGCTGGACAAATGGGAAGAATGGCCTAGAAACTGGACATGGTACAGGTGCTGTGGATATGTCCACCCTTACGGAGTTTATGTGATACTGCAGTGTACAGAGGTCAACACTGAAGTTAAAGCATCAACATGCTGTGCTTTGCAGTGCAGTAGGAGGCAGAGTTTTGCTGTTAGGAAAGCAAATGTTGGTGGAGGTGGGAGGTGAGAGAGGTGTGTGTTGCAGTGTTGATTGGTGGACATGTACTTTGTTTTTTGTTTTTTGGTTTTCTTTTTTTTTTTGAGATGAATATTATACCTTTTCCTCTGGTACATCCTATATTTTCCTCATTTATTATCTTCAAATTCATTGCCTCCTGTTCTGTGAATCACTGGTATATTTCATAAATGTATACATATTCCTAAATGCATAAATGCAACTTGTTCAGTCTGTATAATGTTTCTAGTAGGTATATTTTCAAGAGTGAGAATTTTGTATTAGGTAATCAATGGGTGTGGACCTTCTTGGGGATGGCTACTACTCCCCCAGTCTCACCATTCTTTAGTTATGTGTCCTTCAGTAGGACTTCATGATCCCCATTAGCTGTCCCCACTCTCCAACTCTGTCCATGTGAGTATGTCTTTTGCCCTCATCCTTATTCATCTCGTATTTATGTAGTCATGTTGGTGAGAACTTATATGTGTAGCTTCTACTTTCCTAGGAGACACAGTTTCACACCAAACTCCCTGTTCTTCTGGCTCTTACATTCTTTTTTTTAATTAATTAATTTATTTTACATGTGGATCCCACTTCCTCTCCCTCCCTCTTACCTTCTCTCCCACCTCACATGCACCCTGACCGCCCTCCCCTCCCATCCCCCCCCACTCCAATTCCACATGTAGGGCAATGCCATCCAGGTGGGGTCATGTAAATCTGTTAGGTCATTCGAAGTAGGGACTAGGACTTCTCTCCTGTCCTTAGGTTAAGGCAGTAACCCTACATGGGGGATGTGTCCACAAGGTCCTTTTGTGCACCAGAAATACATCCCGATTCCACTGTCTGAGGTACACCAGACTGCCTAGTCCTTCCAGATGAGACCCATATTCAGGGGGTCTGTGGCTCTTACATTCTTTCCCCATACTTTCCACACTGATCCCCGAGCCTCAGTTGCAGGACTTTTCTGATAGGTATATGTTTGCATCTTCTTCACAACTCTGCATTTTGATTGGTTGTGGTTTTCTGTATTGATCTCTGCTTGTTTCAAAGTGAAGTTTCAGCAGTGATTGCCGAGAAGCACACTTATCTGTGACTATGAGGAAACTTCCTGAGAATGTAGTTGGGTTCATGCTGGTCTAGGCAGTTGTGTAATCTCCTCCAGGATTCATGACTTCACCAGGCTGAGGATACTTGGCTGATTTGCCAGCATCAGGCATGATTTCTCTTTTGATTGGTTTCCGAGTCTAAATTGAAAGCTGTTGTTAAACCCAAGTTATGCGTGTCTGTCAATAGCGCACCCTTAGGGTTATCATGTCAGGGCATACTCTTTGTTGCCATGCTTTTGCTTTATTTTGTTATTGAGACATGGTATTTTATCTACACAGTCCTGGATCTCCCTCTACCGACCAAACTAGGCTTGAACTCAGAGTTCCACCTGCCTCTGCCTCTGGAGGGCTGAGATTAAAGGTGTGCACCTCAAGGCCCAGCTCTGGCCCAGCATGCACTTTTAAATGGAGTGTTCAGAGCCATCCTCTCTGAGAAAGTCCTACAGGTGCATATGTTTGTAGACAGAGAGGGTGTAGGAGTGTCTGGAGGAAGGGTAAGAACAGGAGGGATGAGTACAGGAGAATTGGGAGTTTCCTAGTCTGTGGCAGGGCATTCAAACACTGTGTTAGGCAGGGGAAGAAACTGTAGGATTTACAGAGAGAATCTATGTGGGATCTAGAAATCTGCTCACTCTGTGAGAGGCGACCAAATGCTTTTCTCCATTCGGGGAGCAGAGGGTAAGTGGGCGAAGGCAGCCAATGGCCTTCCAAGCAGCCTGTGCTAGGTACTAGTATTCAAAGGAGTTACAGCTTGTCATTGTCATCCTCCATCTTATTCAGGGGTCAAACACCACTTGCTACATTTGGTAACCTGAAAGCACACTTGGAGGACAGCATGCCCAGTCACCAGTCAAAAGTGGCTTTGTTTTTTTTTTTCCAGTTTCTAATAGTGTGTATTCATAATACAAAGGGAAGCTCTCATTTTGTAGTTCCATATATGGTACACGTTATAATTTGGCTGTGTTCGCCCCCATCACTTCTCTTTATCTACCTTCTCATCCCCTTTCCCAATCCTCTTCTACAGCCCCAGTGTTCCTTCATTTAATTTATGTCCCTTTTTATTGGATTTTAGCATTTCTTTTGATTTTTAAGGCTTTCTCATGAGAGGATGCATGATATTTGTCTTTCCAAACTTGGCTTATTTCACACAAGAATCAGTGTCTAGTGAAACTGCCTTCCCTGGGGACCACATTTCCTTCAACAATCTGTCCACTGACTGGCACCTAGGCTACGTCCATGATTTGGGTTCCCTTTGTATGATGGATGCTCAGGTAGCTCTGTTGTAAGATGATTTTCATTCCTTTGCATTATAGCCATGAGATGTATGGCTGAACTATGTTGAAGTTCTATTATTAAGGTTTTGTGAAGCTTCCATAAATATATCCATAATGGTCAGACTGATTTACGTATCCTGGAGAGAACCCTGTATTCGTTACTCCACAAAGTCCTAAAGTCCTGTACGTAGACTTTGCTTTCATTTTTCCTGCCATAACTCTCCCTCTCTATCTTCAATCTCTTTCTATACCCCCCCTTCCCTCGTGTGTGTGTGTGTGTGTGTGTGTGTGTGTGTGTGTGTGTGTGTGTGTATGCGCGCGCGCATGTGTGTGTTATGGAGTGTGTAACATAAGTATCTTTGGAAGCAAATCTTCACATTATAGGCCAGTTATTTCCTTGGTTTCAAAGGGAAACTGTTATCATTCCCAAATTCCTCTAGTGTACAACCCCTGTGCTATCACTGGTAGGCACAGGAATAGTAGGTTGTTTTAGCCTTTAATACAGGTGGTAAATGAGTCAGAGAAGTAAAAGGTCTTGGCAGGAGTCAAATCTTCTTCTGATGACATGCCCTCTGCTTTTCTCCTGTGCATCCACTCTTTCATGCCTGGACCCAAACATGCCCTTACAAATGCACCCGTAGCTAGGAATTATACATATCCAAACTGTTATAGCACATGCATGTGTTGTATTCAACCTACTCTGCCCAGCCCCTCCACCAGCTCTGTCCTCTTAAATATTGTAGCTACTAGCTGCATGGACAGGGTTTTGGGATGTGCATCATGACCTGTGCCTTTGTTGCTGCTCTCACCAAGGCATTCTGTTGCTCTCCAGGATCTGACCCGTGTTGCTAAAAGATTGAATGTCATGGGACAACCTCAATATGTGACTATTAGCTGTCTCTTTGGGTTAACTTAACTTTCTTCTGTATTGTACAAGGGGTGTGAGTTAACCAATTATGGCCTCAGCTGCTGGTTACATGGAACATACAAACCATGCATTTATCACTCTCTGGTTAATGTGGCTGTGCCTGATGGAGGGAGGGATTCTTTGGGGTCAGATTAGGGAGGTCTCTTTAATCTGTTCTGTTCTGCCTAAACAAATAGGACTGCAACTGTGGCACTGTTCCTGGGGCTTTAAGAATTAGTGTTATCAGGCACGATGTTTGTAAAGCCTGGAACCTCAAAGATGTCCTTTGAGACAGTACTGCCCTCAATCAAATTTATTTCAAGGAGTAAGAGCTTCAAGGAAAGCTTGAAGAAGAACTGATTTGTGAAGCACTGCTTCAGAAGGCTTCAAGATCTTACAATAAGAAATAGCCACATCTGTGCACTCCACTTGAAGGAATTGTGTCCTGGGCTTCTTGTGCCACAAACAAACAAGTTCAAGTAAAAATAAACAAAAACCAATGTTCAAGATGCAAAGAGCACACAGTTTGCTTATGGATATTTCAGTTCTCATAAACAAAACAAAACAAAATGGCTGCACAAGACAGTTAGAAACTAAGATTTGCATTGCTGAAAACTTCAGGGCCTTCTTCTGAGATGTGTATCTGCACATGTTTGTAGGTTCTCCAGGAGTGTGTGCAGCCTGACCTTTCCTTTCTAATATGTGTTCTTTTTTTCTTTGAAAGGATGGAAGAAGAGCAGAAGCCTGAGAGTTCAAGATCATCTAAAAAGAAAGCAAAGCTAGCTGAAATCAAGAGAAAGAAACGTGTCAGGTATCTGTTATCTCTGCAAAGGAAGAGGAAAAGAAAATACTCTTCCCCAGGAGATGCAGATCAGATATTCAAATGTGAATGCCCCTCCTGCAAGAAGTATATGGGAACCACATCTGGGATGTCTGTGGGGACCAAGAAAGATGCATCCTCTCATTCACTCTCTTTAGAAAGGCTGACACTAGACCTCAGTAACTTGACACTCAACTCGTATACCACCCAGCTCCCACTTATGCAAGAAAGAACACAGAAAATAGAAAACGACAACAATCACTGGTAACAGAAAGACAAAAGGATATTTAAAAGCCTCTTCCAAGAATGGACAGAATAACTCTGGCCTTGAAACCCTCTGTTGAGGAAGATCAGAGGCTACAGGATAATGGACATCAACATCACCAACCATTTCCTGCGGTTAAATCTTTTGGGGGACATTGTCAGGAGGAATAACAATGTCCAGCCTAGTGACAATAATATCATCATATGGCAAGATGCAAAATATTCCAGACTAATTGCATTCTTTTCTTTAGTAGTTTTGGTATCCTTCTTGGAACATTCTGGGGAGAGATGCTCCTAGGTAAGGGCAAACACATTACAATGGCTTTCACTCCCTATGCTGGTATTCTCATGGGCGAGCTACCATCTTCCTGTCCTTGGGTTTCTGCTTCTTCCTTCCTTCTTCCTTCCTTCCTTCCTTCCTTCCTGCCTGCCTGCCTGCCTGCCTGCCTTCCTGCCTTCCTTCCTTTGTTGCTGTTTTCAAAACTGCTTCCTTTTGATTTTATTGACTGGAGGGCAGAAGGAGGAAAGTTCTCCCCACCCCACCCCCTCTTACTTTCTCTCTCTTTGTGTGTGTGTGTGTGTGTGTGTGTAATTGTATGTGTTCATGTGTGTGCAAGTGTGCATGTGTGTGTCTGTGTGTGGTCTGTGCTAAATTTTTTCAAAGCTGTTGGCTGTGTGTGTGTGTGTGTGTGTGTGTGTGTGTGTGTGTGTGTGTGTGTGTGTTCTGACAAATCAAGCTAGCTTGGATTTCCGAGGGATGAGCTAGCTACTTCTTATCCATACAAGGTATGTGGTGGTTGTTCAAGTCATTTTTCAAAGCACTTGGGAGGTAGAGATAGTAAGTGATAAGGTCAGGTGAAGACAGGTTCACAGCCCTTTGGTCAGAGGATCTTGAGAGGTAAGACGTCTCAGATTCTCAGGTGTTCTATGTTCTTACCCCATTTTTAGACTTCCTTTTTTCATTGATTAAGGTTTAGTATAGTCATGCTTCAGTAAGCAGTTATGGATACAGAAGAATCAGAACATATAGAGCATCTTTCATCTAATTAGTCCCTTCATCTAATTAGCATGGATTTCTGTAATAGTCTCACTCAGCTGCAAAAGGAAGCTCCTTTTAAGAAGTTGAGACCGAATATGTTCATCTATGCATATAAATGTAAGTATTTAGAATGCACTTAGAGAGTGTCTATGAAATAGCAGTAGTGAGCTCCCTTCTAGTGCTCAGGGCCTCGGTATATTCTAACATTTAGTTTGTTTGCTTGTTTGGTTTTATTTTTTGTCTTTTTATGATTTGTTTTGTATTTTTCACATCATATAGTGCAGTATTAGTTTCAGTGTTCCTTTGGCTATTTCTTTTTATGTTTGGTGTATTTTTCCATACAATATATTTTGATCATGTTTTTACTCTTCCCCAAACTCCTCTCAGATTTGTTTATCCTGGTCAACTATTCTGGAGCATGGGGCTTACCCTGTAGTGTAGTTGATGTGCCTGGTGACATTCCATTGTACAAAACTGGTTTTCCCTTCTCCAGTAGGCATCAATTGCAAACAGCTACAATGTTAATGGTGAGACCATGCATCCACATTCCATTCTCAGTCCTGGGACACAGTCTGGCTTGAAACTGCACAGGTTTAGTGCACACTGCCACAGTTTTGGTGAATTCACATGTGTATTGGTCCTGTATTGTCCAAAAGACACTTTTTCCTTTGAGTCACCTTCACCTCTGACCCTTATAATCTTTTCTCCTCCTCTTCTACAAACATTCCCCAGCCTTGATAAAAGGCTTTTATGAAGACATAACATTTTGGACTAAGTGCTCCAAAGTGTCTCACTCTCTGAACATAGTCCGTTCATAATTCTGCATGTTAGTTCTCATATGCTGCAAGAAAAAGTTTCTTCAATGTGTGCTGAGGGAGGCACTGATACGTATAGGTATAGCAGTATGTCATTAAAAGGGAATTTATAACTATAGCTCTGGTCCTTTGCAAGAACAATAATAGTAGCCTTCCCTGTAGGTACAGGATCAAATTAGTCTAAGAATCTTGGACATTTTAACAGTGTCAGGTTTGGTCCCACATCATGAAGGAGGACTTAATTCCAATCAAAATAAATTCATCACTCCCACAACATTAATACCACCATCACAAACAACGGGAGTAATGGTATGAGCTAGAATATTAGTTGGAAAATTACAATTGTAAAAAACAAAACAAAACAAAACAAAACAAACAAAAAACCGAAATTTTGATCTATAGCTCCAGTGTGCGGGGCGAAAGGGGCAGTTTAGTGCATGCACAGGGAGGAGAGGAGTGGGTAGCAAGTGAAACTGCGACGCAAAAGCAAGTAGAGAAACAAAGAAAAATCACAAAATGTAGGGACTAGACAGATGGTTCACTGAATGGTATGACTGGCTACTCTTGTAAAGGACCTTGGTTCAATTCCCAGCATCCACATGGCAACTCACAACTGTCAGCTAACACCAACTCAAGGGAATCTGACACCCTCATACAGACATGCATGCAGGCAAAACACCAATGCACATATCATAATAATTATAGATTTTTTAAGAAATCAAATAAAGGAGAATTTGCATTATGAAGACAAAGCAGAAGAAATGGAGAGCTGAGTTAGAGAAAATGTTAAATCTTTTTTTAAAAATAAAACCCACTAGTCAGTGGTAGTGGATTTCTATTATCCCAACATTGGAAGGCAGAGGCAAGCATATTTTTGTTCATTTGAGCCAGCTTTGTCTACAGAATGAATTCCAGGACAGCAAGGGCTATTATACATGGAAACCCTGTCTCAAAAAACAAAAAGATAAAAAAGGAAGGATAGAAATAAAGAAAGACAATCCAAGAACAAAACACCAGTATATATGGGGAAAAAATGTGAAGACAAGTCCTGAAAAATAATCACTATAGAGGAAGGAGAAAACACACAGGTCACAAGCACAGAAAATATTAATAAAACCATGGAAGCAAATTTCCCAATCTAAAGAAAGAGAAACCTAACAAGGAACAGGTACGATGCAGAATATCAAATGGAGAAAGCCAGAAATGAAGTCCCATAAAACACAAGAAAATCGAAACATTAAGCATAAAGAAGAAAGAAAGAGCAAGGAAAAGTAGCAAGGAAAAAGGTCAAGTAGCACACAAAGCAGACCTATCAGAATTACACTTGACTGTTCTTTTCCTCTTTTTTTTTGGGGGGGGGGTTAAAAATGGACAGTTTGGTTTTATTTATTTTTTTCTGGCATACTATATTGGGTTATGTTTTCCTCTCCCCTAATCCCTCAGTTCCTCCCCACCTCTGTCTCATCCAAATCCACTCACTTTCTGTCTTTCATTAGAATACAAATAGGAGATTCTAAGAGATAACAACGAATCATAACAAACTAAAATACAAGAGGACAAAACAAAACTGTCATATCACAGTTAGTCAAGACAATCAGAAGGAAAAAGTCCAAGAGAGGGCACAAGAATCAGAGACCACTACTTCACACATCCAGGAATCCCATAAAATCACAAAAGTGGAAGCCACATTGTGGGACTAAAGACCTGGAGCAGAACCATGTAAACCCATGTAGATTGCTTCAGTCTCTGGGAGGTTCGTATGAGCTTTGCTCCATTGATTTAGAGGTTCTTGCTCTCCTGGTGTCCTGCATGCCCTCTCTTGCTTACAATCCTTCTGACTCCTCTTCTACAGGGTTCCCCGAGTCTTGAGGAGAGGGACTTGATGGAGACATCCCATTAGGGGGTGTTCCAAGATCTCTCTGCAATGTCTAGCTATGGGCTACTATATTTCTTTCCATCTTCTGCAGGGGGGAGCTTCTCTGATGTTGGCTGAAGAAGACACTGATTTATGTTTATGATAGAAGGTCATTAAGAGTCATTTTATTGCTTACATTTTCTAGAACATTAGAACTTGGCTTTTCCCTAGGTCCCTGGACTATCTGGTCTCTGGTTCGTGGTCACCCACACAGTGTCAGGTATAGGTTCCATCTCGTGGAGTGGGCCTTATGTCAAAACAGATATTGATTGGTATCCCCACAAGCTTTTGTAGTAAGTTTGTGTGTGAAGTCTCCTACTATTAGTTTGAGGTGCTTGTTTGTGATTCAAGCTTCATTAATGTTTCTTTTACAAATGTTGGAGCCCTTGTGTCTGGGACATATATGTTCAGAATTCCTCTTGATGTGTTTTTTCCTGTGATCAACATGAAAAGCTCCTTTTTTTTTATCTTTTTTGATTGATTTTAGTTTAAAGTCTATTTTGTTAGATATTAGGATAGCTATACCAGCTTGTTTCTTAGGTCCATTTGACTGGAATTTTTTTTCCCAAACCCATTACTCTGAGTTAATGTCTGTCTGTGAGGTTGGTGAGCGTTTCTTGTATGCAACAGAAGAATGAAATTTGTTTTTTTTATTTTTTATTTTTTATTTTTTTATTCTGTTAGCCTGAGTCTTTTTAGAGGTGAATTGCAACCATTTATATTAGTGATGACCAGTGATTGCAAGTTCCTGTTAATTTTGTTTTTGTTTTGGTGATGTCATTTTGTGTTCAGTTCCCTGCTTTGGGATTTGCTGTTGTAAGTTCATCTATTTCCTGTGTTCTTGTTGACATAGGTGATATCCTTGGATTGTCGTTTTCCTTCCTTCCTTTCTGTTGAGCTGGGTGGTTGGATGGGTATTGTTTAAATTTGGTTTCATCATGGAATATCTTGTTTTCTCCACCTATGGTTATTGAAAACTTTGCTGGATAAAGTAGTCTGGGCTAGCATCTGTGGTCATAGGGTCTGCCTAACATCTGACCAGGACCTTCTAGTTTGCATTATTTCCATTGAGAAGTCAGGTGTAATTCTGATAGGTCAGTCTTTATATGATACCAAGCCCTTCACCTTTGCAGCTCTTAATGTTCTTTCTTTATTCTGTATGTTTATTGTTTTGATTATTATGTGGCGAGGAGACTTCAGTTTTTTGGTTCAGTCTATTTGGTGTACTGTAAGTCTCTTTTATTTTCATAGTCATGTCATTCTTTTAGGTTGGGAAAGTTTTCTTCTATGATTTTGTTGAATACATTTTCTGTCCCCTTGAGTTTGACTCCTTCTCCATCTCCAATTTCACAGCTAGGGACCCAGTATAAGACTGAACCAGTCCCCCTGGATTTAGGTGTCATCTGGGGGGCTTGTGCAGTCTATGGGGTCTCTTGCAGGGAAACCAGTATTTATCCCTAGTGCATGAATTGATTGGGGGACCATTCCCTATGGAGGGCTACTCACTCAGCCTAGATACAGGGGTGAGGGTTCCAGACTTGCTCAAAATGATGTTGCATACTTTGATGTTCACCATGGAAAGCCTCTCCCTCTCTGAAGAGTGGATGTCGGGTGGGTTGGGCATACGGTGGGGGGAGTGGGAGGAAAGAAGGGAGGTAACTGGGATTGGTATTTAAAATAAGATTGTTTTATTTTAAATAAGCAAATCAACTAAAAAAGAAACATTGAGGAATGGGAATCATTCCACATTTATAACACGCATCTGATCCCACATGTATCTTAGGCACAAGGTAATGAAGAAAGGGGTCAACTATTAATAGAAAAGTTGTAGAGGCATAAGAATTTCAGTAGAAACATAATGACAATAAATAGATTTTTAAAAAAAAAGAATTTTTCCATCACTGGGCAACAAGCCAAGGAAATTGTAAGGGAATTCCCTACTTGTACTTTATACAGCCCAAATCCACTACCAGCAGGATATAACCTAAATGTTACTCAAAGGAAAGACAGCTGGCAGATGGATGTGTTTCGTTTTGTAGAATTTGAAAAATTAAAATACGTAGAATACATAATTTATACCTGTTCAGAATTTTGGTGAGGAATTGCTTTGAGTTTGGAAAACACTGATTGTATAACCACAGATTTGCTAGAAGTTTTGGCCATTATGGGTATACCTGTACAGATTAAGAGTGACAATGTCCAAGGTTATGTCTCTAGTAAAATGAAACAGTTTTTGATTATTACAATATAAATCATATTACAAGCATGCCACACAATCCTACAGGTAAGCAATTATAGAAAGAGCAAACCAAATAAATAGAGAGGGATAAGAAAGAACCCCCAGCTGGGTTGGCCCCTGATCCTGCTGCTCCTGTCTCCTGTCCCCATCGAGAGCACCCTTGGAGCTCTGATACACCCCCACCCATCCCCACCGCGAGCCTGCCTCCCTTCCCTGTGCCCTACCCTACCCACGGTCCTGCCGCTCTGGTAGAGCACTGGGACAGAGGGTGGAGCCAACAGTCCACCCTACTTCAGAGACTTCTCAGAGCAACTCTGAACAAAGGAGACCTGCCTATCCATGCGGGACCACCCGTAATTTCCACCTGCTTGGTCTCTGATGCCACCTCCAGTCCTCTGCTGGAGTCCTGGGGCCCCTCCCAAAGATCCGCCTATCTCTGCGGGTCCACTCTGAGTTCATGCAGGCAAGATCCTTGACCCCCCAAATCCGGGTCTCTGCTAAAGAAAGAGGCCTCAGTTGGAAGAGTTCCAGTTTCCAGTGAGATCCAACTATCCTGCAAAACCTTCTCAAGATTCAGCTCAGCCGTTGTCCTCTTCCGCCAGCTATTGCCCAGAGGTGAGTTTGGGCACAATTGGGGTTGCCTGTCCCCTACAACCTCCCCCTCACCCCCCAGAACTCCCTGGCTTGGCCCCTGATCCTGCTGTTCCTGTCTCCTGTCCCCATCGAGAGCACCCTTGGAGCTCTGATACACCCCCACCCATCCCCACAGCGAGCCTGCCCCCTTACCCTGTGCCCTACCTTACCCACGGTCCTGCCGCTCTGGTAGAACACTGGGACAGAGGGTGGAACCAACAGTCCACCCTACTTCAGAGACTTCTCATAGCAAATCTGAACAAAGGAGACCTGACTATCCACGTGGGACCACCCGTAATTTCTACCTGCTTGGTCTCTGACCCCACCTCCAGTCCTCTGCTGGAGTCCGGGGACCCTCTCAGAGATCCCCCTATCTCTGCAGGACCACTGTGAGTTCCTGCTGGCATCTTCTTCTGGATCCTCATCCTTGACCCCATCCCTGGGTCCCTGTCTGTGGAGAGACCTCCTAGAGAGCTTGGACCACACAGAGCTACAGATATTGAATCTCAGACCTACATAAGCCCACCAGGGAAGTACCATAGAGAGAGGGGGAGACCCCACCAACACCTACTGGAAGAAGCTATAGAAGAAGGCAATACAAGAAAATACCTAACAACAGAAAGACAAGCATGACACCACCAGAATCTAGGGAATCTACACCAACTAGAATGGAACAAAACAACAAAGCAGAGGAAGCAGAAGGGAACAACTTAAAAATTACCATCATAAAAATGATAGAGGCCCTCAAAGAAGATGTGAGAAAATCCCTTAAAGAAATGGAGGAAAAAACAAACAAAAAAGTGGAAGAAATGAACAAATTTCTTAAGGAAAGCACAGAAAGCCAAGAACAAAACAATTAAGCAGGCGAAGGAAACAGTTCAAGACTTGAAAACTGAAATAGAGAAAATAAAGGCAACACAAACCGAAGGTTGCTGGAAATAGAAACACTGGACAAAAAAATCAGCAACTACAGACACAAGCATAACCAACAGAATTCAAGAGATGGAAGAGAGAATCTCAGGCGCAGAAGATAAACTAGAAGAAATAGATTCATCGACCAAAGAAAATCATAAATCCAACAAATCCTTAACACAAAACATCCAGGAAATGTGGGACACCATGAAAAGGCCAAACCTAAGAATAATAGACATAGAGGAAGGTGAGGAAGCCCAGCTCAAAGGTGCCGAAAACATATTCAACAAAATCATCGAGGAAAACTTTCCAAATCTGAAGAAGGACATGCCCATGAAAGAATCACACTGAACCTCAAATAGGCTGGACCAAAGAAAAAACACCACTTGACATATAATAATCAAAACACCTAGCATACAGAGTAAAGAGAATATTAAGAGCAGCGAAGGAAAAAGGACAGGTAACATATAAAGGCAGACCTATCAAAATAACACCTGACTTCTCCATGGAAACCCTCAAGGCCAGAAGGTCCTGGATAGATGTTCTAAAAGTATTAAGAGAACACGGATACCAGCCTAGGCTACTATATCCAGCAAAACTCTCCATCACTATAGATGGAGAAAACAAGATATTTAATGACAAAACCAGATTTTCCCAATACGTATCTACAAATCCAGCCCTACAGAAAGTATTGGAAGGGAAAACTCCAACCCAAGGGAAGGTAACCACGCCCACAAAAATGTAGGCGACCGATAATCCAACCACACCAGAAACCAAGGGTAAAGCAGAACTAATATATTCACAATACCAGCCCAAAAACAAACCTAAATCAAACAAGCATCAACAATCAATGATCCTTACTCACCCTCAACATTAATGGTCTTAACTCACCTATAAAAGACACAGGCTAACAGAATGGATACGAAGACAGAAACCATCCTTCTGCTGTATACAAGAAACACATCTAAGCTTCAAAGATAGACATTACCTCAGGGTAAAGGGTTGGGAAAAGATTTTCCAATCAAATGGAAATAAGAAGCAAGCAGGCGTAGCTATCTTAATATCTAACAAGTTAGACTTCAAACCAAAATTAGTCAAAAGAGATGAAGGCGGTCATTTCATATTCATCGCAGGAGAAATCCATCAACACAAAGTCTCAGTTCTGAACATCTATGCCCCTAATAAAAAGTCACCCACACTCGTAAAAGAAACACTACTAAAACTCAAAGCTCATATGAAACCTCACACTTATAGTGGGAGACTTCAATACACCACTCTCAACACTAGACAGGATCACAAATCAGAAACTCAACAAAGAAACAAAAGAATTAACAGAAGTTATGTCTCAACTGGGGTTAACAGACATCTATAGAACATTCCATCCAAAGACAAAAGAATATACCTTCTTCTCTGCTCCACATGGAACCTTCTCTAAAATCGACCACATACTAGGTGACATAACAAACCTCAACAGATACAAGAGAATAGGAACAGTCCCTGTGTCTTATCGGACAACCATGCTTTAAAATTGGAATTCAATAACAACACAAATAGCAGAAAACCTGCAAACTCATGGAAACTGAACAATGTGCAATTGCACCACTCCTGGGTCAAAGAAGAAATAAAGAAAGAAATTAAGGACTTTCTAATATTCAACGAATGAGGATACAACATACCCAACTTATGGGACACCTTGGAAGCAGTGCTATGAGAGAAGTTCATTGCACTAAGTGCCCGTGTGAAGAAAACAGAAGATAGTCACATAAGAGAATTAACAGTGCAACTAAAGTCTTAGAACAGAGAGAAGCGAATTCACCCGCAGGAGTAGGCCAGGAAATAATCAACTTGAGGGCTGAAATCAACAAAATAGAAACCAGGGAAACAATACAAAAAAATCAATGCAACGAAGAGTTGGGTGTTTTGAGAAAATCAACAAGATAGACAAACCTTTATCCAAATTAACGAAAAAGCAGAGAGAGGAACCTGCAAATTAACAAAATCAGAAATGAAAAGGGAACATAACAACAGACACAGAGGAAATCCAGACAATTTTCAGGTCATACTTTGAAAATCTGTACTCCACAAAAAATTGAAAATTCAAAGGAAATGGACAAATTTCTGGATAACTATCACTTACCAAAATTAAATCAAGAACAAACAACTTAAGTAGACCTGTAACCCGCAATGAAATAGAAGTAGTCATCGAAAGCCTTCCAACCAAAAAAAGTCCAGGGCCAGATGGATTCAATGCAGAATTCTACCAGACATTCAAGGAAGAACTAATACCACTACTCCTCAAACTGTTCCACAAGATAGAAACAGAAGGTTCATTGTCAAACTCTTTTTATGAGGCCACAATAACCTTGGTACCCAAGCCTCACAAAGACACAACTAAGAAAAAACTACAGACCAGTACCCCGATGAACATCGATGCAAAAATACTCAATAAAATCCTGGCAAACCGATTCAAGAATACATCAGAGAAATCATCCACCATGACCAAGTAGGCTTCATCCCTGGAATGCAGGGATGGTTTAACATACGAAAATCTATCAACGTGATCCACCATATGTACAAACAGAAAAAGAAAAAACATATGATTATCTCCCTAGATGCGGAAAAAGCCCTCGACAAAATTCAACACCCTTTCACGATAAAGGTCTTGGAGAGGTCAGGGATAACAGGAACATACCTAACCATAATAAGAGCAATATACAGCAAACCAACTACCAACATCAAACTGAATGGAGAGAAACTTAAGCCAATTGCTCTAAAATCAGGAACAAGACAAGGCTGCCCCCTCTCTCCATATCTCTTCAATATCGTACTAGAAGTTCTAGCTAATGCTATAAGACAACAAAAGGAGATCAAGGGCATCCAAATTGGAAAGGAAGAGTCAAACTGTCTCTATTTGCAGATGATATGATAGTTTACATAAGCGACCCAATAAACTCTACCAGGGAACTCCTACAGCTGATAAACACCTTGAGCAAACTAGCAGGATACAAGATAAACTCAAAAAAAAATCAGTAGCCCTACTTTTTCAGACGACAAAGAGACAGAGAAAGAAATCAGAGAAACATCACCCTTTACAATAGCCACAAGCAACATAAAGTATCTTGGTGTAACGCTTACCAAACAAGTAAAAGACCTATATAATAAGAACTTTTGGCTCTAAAGAAAGAAATTAAAGAAGATACCAGAAAATGGAAAGATCTCCCATGCTCTTGGTTAGGTAGGATAAACATAGTAAAAATGGCAATCTTGCCAAAAGCAATCTACCACGATTCTTCACCGACCTTGAAAGGATAATAATCAACTTTATATGGACAAACAAAAGACCCAGGATAGCCAAAACAACCCTATACAATAAAAGAACATCAGGAGGCATCACCATTCAAGACTTTAAGCTATACTACAGAGCTATAGTTCCTGAAAACAGCCTGGTTTTGGCATAAAAATAGACAGGTAGACCAATGGAATCAAATTGAAAATCCTGATATTAACCCACACCTATGAACGCCTGATTTTCGACAAAACAGCTAAAATTATACAATGGGGCAAGGACAACATCTTCAACAAATGGTGCTGGCACAATTGGATGAGGGTGTGTAGAAGACTGCAGATAGATCCATGTCTGTAGCCATGCACAAAACTCAAGTCTAAATGGATCAAAGACCTCAACATCAATCCAGCCACATTGAACCTCTTAGAAGAGAAAGTAGGAGGTACCCTTGAACAAATTGGTATAGGAGACCGCTTCTTGAACATAACTCCAGGGGCATAGACACTGTTAGAAACAATTAATAAATGGGACCTCTTCAAACTTAGAAGCTTCTGTAAGGCAAAGGACACAGTGGACAAGACCAAACAGCAGCCCACAGACTGGGAAATGATTTTCACCAATCCTATATCTGACAAAGGGCTGATCTCCCAATATACAAAGAACTCAAGAAACTAGTCAACACAACACCAAATAACCCTATTAAAATATGGGGTACAGAACTGAAGAAAAGAATTCTCAATAGAGGAAATCAAAAAGGCTGAAAGACACTTAAGAAAATGCTCCACATCCCTAGCTATCAGGGAAATGCAAATCAAAAGAACTTTGAGATACCATCTTACTCCTGCCAGAATGGCTAAAATTAGAAACACCCATGATGACTCATGTTGGAGAGGATATGGAGAAAGGGGAACACTCCTCCACTGCTGGTGGGAGTGTAAACTCATACAGACATTTTGGAGATGAGTATGGCAGTTCCTCAGGAAAATGGGAATTAGTTTACCACAGGACCCGGGAATCCCCCTCCTAGGCATATACCCAAAGAATTCACATCCATACAACAAAGACACCTGTTCAACTATGTTCATAGCAGCACTATTTGTAATAGCAAGAACCTGGAAGCAACCTAGATGCCCCTCAATTGAAGAATCATTAATGAAGATGTGGCACATCTACACAATGGAAAACTACTCTGCAGAAAAAAAAATAATGATATCTTGAAATTCGCAGGCAAGTGGATGGCACTTGAAGAAACCATCCTGAATGAGGGTAACCCAGTCACAAGAAGAGGAACACAGTATGTACTCACTCATATATATGGATTTTAGACCTAGATCAAAGAATCCCCAGCCTATAGTTCACACCACCAGAGGAACTAGGATACAAGGTGTATTCTAAGAGATTCATATAAAGTCTCTCACAGAACTGGTAAGGGACAAGGCCCCCAGAGCTCGGGGGAAGTGGGGGGGCAGTGAGTGGAGAGAGAAGTAGGAGAAAATGAGGGAGGAAGGGGAAAACATGTGCGCCTAGGAAGATTTAGCCTGGTTAGGAATAGAAGACAGGAAAGAGAGAGAGTGAGTGAGTGAGTGAGTGAGTGAGTGACAGAGAGAGAGAGAAAGGAGAGAGAGAGAGAGAGAGAGAGAAAACGTAAAGGGAGCCAATATTGATTTGAAGATAAAATTGAACACAAAGAAAGGTCTAGAGAACTACAAGACTGCTGCCAACTAACAATTTGAGCTTCTGTGGAAAGGCTACCATAAGTACCCTTCCTGGATAGTGAGATCAACAACTAACATATCATGGATCCCTCAACTAATGCCTGTTGGAAACAGGAGCAAACACACCATACATACACACTGAGTCAAAGTAGAACTCAGATGCAGAGGGGAAAGGACAAGACCAGGCGCCAGAAACAAATAGAGACAGCTTACCTGGACAAGGAGGAGCTAACGGACCACCAGACTGATAGCTGGGGGTCCAGCATGGCCCCCAGAATATGGGTCTCAGCCTGAAGGACTGAGCAGTCTAAGGGACCTCAGACAGTGGAGCCAGGATGTATCCCTGGAGCACAAAAGGACTTTGCAAACACATCCCCATGGAGGGATAACTGCCTTAATCTAGAATCAGGAGAGAAGCCCTAGTCCCTATTTCACATGACCTGTCAGACCTGCATGACCCCTACTGGATGACATTCCCCTACATATGGAATTGGGATGGGGGGATGGGAGGGGAGGGTTAGAGTGCATGTGAGAGGGCAGAGAGGGTAAAGGGAGGGAGCGAGGGAGGGGGAGGAAGGGAGGGATTGAGGGAGGGAGGGTGGGAGAGAGGGAGGGAGAATGGGATGGACATGTAAAATAATAAATTAAATTTAAAAAAAATGCTTTGACTCCAAAATTTAAGTTCAAGGACAAGTTACTGGGGAAAAGGATTTCTATTTTTGTTTCCACAGAAAATGAAAAGATGTGGATTCCTTCCAGACTAATGTGGTTTGATCAAGCAGACCACCTGAAACAGAGTACCAGGTGATCCTACATTCAAAACAGCTGGACAAAGCAGCCTGGCAGACTACAGCCAGGATTTCTGAATCTTCTTGAATCCCCATGACAGCGCCCTTACCAGCCGGAAGTAGTTTGGAAAGAACAACACCCAAATTCCCAAATATTGTCTATAAATGTTTGTTTTCTTTTAAATGGACTTGGTTATATAAAATAAATAAATAAGAACTTGTGTTAATGTAACATTATCTACTTCATCATTTTCACCTAATCATTAGTGTTACTTAATAAATATAATTATCACAGAATAAAAAAAAGAAAGAACCCCCAGAAAAAGGTGCATAATGCCTTATAAACTATGAATTTTTGAATTCTAATAAGAGAGGAAAGGCAACTTTGGAAAGTCATTGGCGTAAAGGAAAAAAAAAATCACAACAAAATCGGCCTATATACTTTTAAGATGTGTTTGCCTCAGAATGGAAACTAGGACATGTGTTACGCTGAGGAGGGGGTTTTGCTTTTGTGTCCACAAGGAACAAAAGCTACGGATTTCACTAAAATTGATAAAGGTTTGATTTGATCACGGGAGATGTCTTAATCAGAAGAGGTGATAATTCATCAAACATCATGGCTGTTCAATCTAAAATAGTTTTAAAACTAACAAATGCTCTTCTCTTGATTATATATGACTTGCCATAATGGAACCTCCTGAAAATTAGGGCTGGAGAAGGTTTTAGTTCTGTCTTTTCAGGAGAAGAAAGGTATCCAATAGAGAAATCTGAAGGCCATTGAATAAATGAGACAGCTGAAGAAAAGAACAAATCATCCAGAAATAAAGACCCTCAAAAATAGTAATTTGGCCAATGAGAACATCACATCTCCAACAGTATAAAATTCCATAATTCTTTCCACATAAGTGTTTCAGCTTTACTCTATAGACATATGATGCAAATCTTGTTTTGTAGTTCTAATCCAATGAAAAATTAAACCTGGTTTGGGTTGCAGTTTGTCTCTCTCCTTATCTAAACCCAAGCATGCCTGTTCAAGTACTATCCAAAATCTCTGTTTCTTGTCAGAAGAGCCAAATGATATGGGACAGAAGGGAAGCAAAAGTTAAAGGACTATTCTACTGCCACTAATCTCACAATCCCTTTAGTTTAATTTTCACTGTTTAACACTGAAGGTATAAATATTGTCTCAATTCATAAGATATGTGTGTGTGTGTGTGTGTGTGTGTGTACATTTAAAACTTTTTTTTCCATAATATTAATGGTTATATGGAGTTCTAACTAATTCTAGAAAAGAATTCATCTAGCTTCCTATACATGATCTTGTGTTTGAGTCTCTATTAGGTAACAAGGAATTACATTTTTTCTACTCTGAATGTACATAACAAAATATGGTCCTTTAACCTCTTTGAGATCAGCTGCATGTGATATCTTCATGTTTATGTTTTCTGCACTGAACCAATGCAATGTCTTACAGTGACCTTTGAAGTCTCCAAAAAGATAATGGGTCCCCACAACAATTCCACCGGGACTACGATAACCCCACCAAGCTGACAAACATCACCTAAAGATTAGCTTTGGACTACAAATTTCTCAGGACAATTTCAAGGTGTCTATCTGAGATGATCCTGTCTCACAGACTGCTCTAGCCAGGACTTGAGACAAGACCTGCACTTTCCCATTAAGCAGAGATTGGACAAGAAGTGAAACAGCTAACTTTCTCAGGAATTGACAATTACTCTAAATTTTTCTTTACAGGATTCCCTAAAGATGACATTGCACCCAGACAGCAGGGAGTAAATTTAACAACACCACACCCACATTCCTGTGGTGATATCTTTCTTGCATAAATAAAGCCTGTCTGGGGGTCAGAAAATGGAACTGGCCTCTAGCTAACCACAGAGGTCTGCACAGACAGACAGTAATAGATATATCTGGGCAAGGAGAAGCAGCTGCCATGGACAAATGGGAAAATCTAGGAGGCACCATTATCTGGTGCATAAGTACTTCAGGCATTTGATGAAATTCCCACCTTAGTGTATGATGCTGTGTACAGGTTTGCAGAACATGTGGATTTCCAGTTGATCGTGGAGGGTGAGTAGGATTTTTAAAGGACCTGTATTGATAGTATGCAGTGCACTCAGGCACAATCCAAGCAGGTGAAGTGCATGGTAACATGCATGGTGTGGAGAAAACATGCCATCCCTCACGTGCCTGGAGTGCTGCTTATATGAGACACCTAGAACTGTTGAAGAAAGTAGAAGGAGAGTGGGTCAGGGAGCAAAGATGCCTGCCAGTGTGAATGAAAAGAGAAGAAGGTCCCTGGGTGAGGCAAAAGCTTACATTCTGCCAGGATAATAAAGTCTGCATTTCAAAAGACATAGTTTTAATATGCTCCCCAACTCCCCTCACAACTCACCTCCCACCCTGTTTGTGAGGGTTGCTTACGTCTCTTGGGAGGGACTGTGTGATACATAGTACTTTGGGGATGCTGATACAAGCCTTTCCTATTTTCAAGACCTTCATCATAAAGGGATATTATCTGGGAAGAAATATGCCCACAGCTCTGAACCTGAATCTTGCCCCGAGAAAGTGTTCAGAATGGTCATTCCCTGAGAGCTATGATTCTTCCAGACCCATGACTGGCTACATGGCAACTTCTCTCAGTGAGTTTGTTTATTGGATATAGTAGAATGTAAATGAACCTGCAGAGAAAACTTATAAATCAGTTTCACAGGATAAGTCCCCAAAAAAGTGCCCACTCTGTATTCCAACCATCATCTATTGAGACTACAATAAGCCTTCTGAGTAAATCTTTGTCCCAGACATACCAAGAACCTGATTTAAGTCAAAATCATCAAGGGTCTTCAGTCTGAGAGGGACTACTGAAGGGGCAGGTTCACTTTTCATCAGATCTTCACACACATGATTCTGAATGGACCTTCAGTGACCTTGGAGTGAGCATAGATATATTGATGGTATCTCTGCACTTCTGATTCATAGGCCTAAGTTTCAGCCAAAAGACTCATTCAGTGTGGGTACCCTGGCAAGACATTTTTAAATATAGTGAGTTGCCAGGGGCTGAGGAATACCTCTTAGGTACTGTGTATCAGGACTTTTTCAAAGTGACTCTTTTTAAATCTCATTCAACCATCCCAAATAACTCTGCCTGTGTGGGACCAACTGTTACATTCCATACACAAAGACACTAGATGGCTGAGAGAAACAACACAGCATGTCTCAGAAATGCTGGAGCCAGTACATAGACACAGTTCATAAATGGTGGGAGGAAATGAAACACATCCTTACAGGAATGAAATATTATTAACTGGTAAAATGGTTTTATGCATTTGGTTTGTTTGTGGTATACACATACGCATGGGTTCACATGTGGTTGTGGGTGATATTACTCTTCTCTTTTCAAGTAAAGAGTCCAGTGAGGTAGCCATCCATGTTAGCATATCAACTGATGTTTAGATTTTATGGGTGCAGCTTCCCCATCACATATAGAGGACACCTTTTCCTTGTAGATGTTCTGATCCTCTGGGCTTATAATCTTTTTGCCCCATATTTTAAAATATTGCCTAAGTCTTTTTATGGGGGTTGTGTTGTAGATGTATTCATTGGGGATGGGCCCTCCACAGACAGCGATTCTCAGCAGTTTGACCAGCGTGCATTTCTGTAATAGTCTCACTCAGTGGCAAAAGGAAGCTCCTTTGATGAAGTTGAGACATATTTAGGATGCACTTTCAAAGTGTCCTGGTGTAGGAAGTAGCAGTAATGGCTTCACTATATTCTAACTCTTTGTTTGTTTCCATTTTTGTTTTGTTTTTTGTTTTGTGTGTGTGTGTGTGTGCGTGTGTCTGTGTGTGTGTGTGTGTGTGTGTGTGTGTGTGTGTTCATGATTTGTTTTGTGTTTTTCTCATTGTATTTTACACCATTAGCATTAAGGTGCTTTGTTCGTTTATTTTCCTGTTTTGTGTTGTCTTAAATTTTTTTCAAAACAGCATATTATGATAATATTTTTGCCCTAGCCAAACTACTTTTTGATTCATTTTTCCTGGCCAATTATTCTGGGTCATGAGACCTACCCTAAAGTCTAGTTGATGTAACTGGTGATAATCCATTGTACAAAACTGGTTTTCCCTTTGCTAACAGGTACCAATTGCAAATAGCTCCATGATTAGTGTTAAGACCCATGTCTACTTCCCTTTCTGGTGCTGGATTCTAG